>NC_069788.1:134070041-134192288 GCF_027406575.1 Nycticebus coucang
TTGAATGTGTAATAAATTTGATATATTTCAAACATTAGAATAAATGTATTAGAATGTGCTGAGATAAAATTGCATGACCTTGGATTTTTTTGAACGAAGCTTTTCTGTGCCCCGTGACTAGAAATTAATGTTTCAGTAAGTCATCAATGTTGAAATATATATATATATAAAACAATTCTGATCATTATGGTGCAGGTGTTTTGACCAGATTGGGGGGAAAATAAACAAATAGCAAGTACTGCCCTCCGTTTTTCTTTTAGCCAGTACTTATTTTCCAAGTAGTTAATTATGGTAAGAGGGTGGTATTGTTTCCTAAGAGCCACAGTAGAGGGTTTTTTTTTATTATTATTGTATGAAAAGGTAAATATATGTTTTCAGTTTAAATAATAAAGCATATTTTAAAGAGCAGAAATGTAACCTAGATGAAGAATCATTATAGGATTTTTTTTTAAACTGGAAACTCCCCCACCACCTTCTCCAGGCCAGCTGTCTGCAGAAATAGATTATTTCTTCTAATTTCCTGATTTAGTTATAGTCATAGTGTACATAAAAACAGATTTGATTTTCTTAGAATCAAACATAAAATGAAAGCCAAGGCCTTATCACTGAAACAAGACAGCAGTTTTGCAGAGCTGTGTACATCCTTTGAACTCAGATGACATTGTCTCAGAGGAAAAGATGTTTGATGAGTTTTTTACACTTTAAAGCTCTTGCTAAGGAAAATGAGCTGGGAATCTCTTTTGGTAGAATTGAAGGGGGGTGGATCATTTCGTCTTCAAAAGATGAGGGGAAAGTGTCATTTTCTATTTCCCTTAAGTATCATTCTTTCAAATACTTGTGTGACAAGAGGTTCAACAGGCTTAGATTTGGGTTTTAGTTTTCCAGAAATGCATGGAGGACTTAAATGGCCCTGTACATCAAAAGGAGGAAAGAGAGAAAAAAATCCCCTAGAAAGAAGGAAATGGTGCAGCAAACCCTTGAAAAATATAGTTCATAAAATTGGTATAATCAATTCTATATCCTACAATTTAAAAGAAAATCAACCATTGAAATCCAACACTGAATTAACTAACATTATGAACATCTAATTCAAGTTGTCAATGATAATCTCTGGAAAAAATGTTCTTTGGAGATAGAAAGTTTAAAAATGTGTTGGTTCATTCCACGCATATAGATTATGTGCCAAGTCCTGTGTTATGTGCTATATCCATTTACAGAATATGAGGGCAGCTTGATTAAAAAAGAAAAATGAAAAAATAAGGTGACATACAGTAGAAATATGGAAAAATGATGTGATGAGTGATTGAAATGTAAAAAGTATGAAGAAAGGATCAGAAGGATTAGATAAATTGAAAACTGTGGAGGGTCTGGGATTTTGCTTATTTACAAGCTAACATGTAAGTCTGCCAAAGTTTTAAAGATGATGGTGGAAGACAGGAGACTCCTAGGTCAGAGACAAAGAAGTTTTACTCACAGCATAGCAGGTGGCATATGCTTCATGTTCACATCAATTTCTCTTGCTTCATGCAGGCAATGTCAAGATGGGCTCAAAAGATGTTCACGCTGTGATGTTTCAGTCATTGCTGAGGAAGCTTGAAATTAGGAAACCCCAATGTGTACAAAGGCTAATCTGCCCAACCAACCTTTACCCCAAGGAGAAGTGATCTTTATTATCCTCAGTGATACAAACCTCCTTTCTGGTCCAGAGGAAAACACTATATCTTCTAAGGCTGATTCCTAAACAAAGCCCTTGAAAAGATACTCAGAGCAAAGCCACTATGGTCTGTAGCTCATAGAAGGCCAGAAATGCAAAAGACCCGTGGAGGATTGTCTGCCAGCAGGATGTAGAAGGTGCAGCAGCTTTAACTAGCATTTCTGCAACACTGTGTCACTGTATCCTCAGATTTCTTTTTTTTTTTTTTGAGACAGATTCTCAGTTTGTCACCCTGGGTATAGAATGAAATACTGGTAGAATCATTCTTCCTCCTGATTTTATTTTTAACTCTGCTTAGCTGAGTTACTCCTGAACAAAGCAAGGTGACACAGCTTGGTCAGTTACAAGATATAAAAGGGTATAAAAACCCACGATAAACTTACAAAAGTGTAGTTCTGAAGCAATATTTTTAGGTACTTTTTTGCCATACGTATTTTAAAAGCGATTTTGTGGGATTCTCATTAATTTGTTTTTGTTTATTTCTGTTGTGATTGCAATTTTAGACAAAAATATATCATCATGTTTGCCAAGTTTAGCAGATTTAGGCTGCTATTTATATTTTTTCTGTGCCCTAATCATTCTCATTTCTGGTGGTGTACAAAAATAAGGCTCTTTAGCCTCATTGTTATGTTTCTTCAAAGAGGTCCTAATATTATAATTGAACCTAACAAAATAGAAAAGATTCTACTATATTTCAGTGTGAGACACATCAGTGATAAATTGTAATCTGGAACCTTGAAATAACCCAAACTCTTCAGAGGTCTCTACTCTTAAAAAAAAAAAAAGAAAAAGAAAAGAAATTTCTATTACTGAAAGTTATGTAACCTCTATTTGTGTTTTAGTTTAAAATATAACTTTTTCATGCAGAAAAGAGCATTCTATAAAAATCAACATGATTTCATGATAAAAACTCTCCACAAAAAGGTATAGAAGGCACAACAAAAGCGATATATGACAAGTTCACAGTTGAGTCAAGCTCAACTGTGAAAAATAGAAGGCTTTTCCTGTAATATCAGGAGGAAGATAGACATGCCCACTCCAGCTATTTCTGTTTAACACAATACTGGAAGTCCTATCCACTATCCAGAAATTAGGCAAGAGAAAGAAATAAAAAGCATCCAAATCAGAAAAGAAGTTGTCTCTGTAGACAGCATACTCCTATACATAGAACACTCTAAAGATTCCAGCAAGAGAACACGTTAGAACTGATAAACAAATTCAATAAAGTTGCAGAATACAAAGTACTACTCAAAGTGATCCCTGTCAAAATCCCAATGACATTTTTCACAGAAATTTTTTAAAAATCCTAATATTTATATGGAACCACAAATGTCCCCAAAACAGCCAAAGTGATCTTTGGCAAAAATAACAAATCTAGAGGAGGTATCAGCCTATCTGATTCCAAAATCAACTGCAACATTGTAGTAATCAAAACAGCATGGTACTGGCATAAAAAGACATACATAGACCAAGGGAACTGAATATACAGTCCAGAAATAAATGCACACATTTAAAGTTGGTTGATTTTTACTAAAGTTAGACGGTATCTCAGAATGGTTTTGGTTTGTTGGCATGGATGTGGAGAAAAGGGAACACTTCTGCACTGCTGGTGGGAATGCGAGCTAGTACGTTCCTTTTGGAAGGAAGTTTGGGGAACACTCAGGTATCTAAATGTAGACCGTTTGACCCTGCAATTCCTCTTCTAGGTGTATATCCAAAGGACCAAAAATCATTTGGCAATAAAGATATTTGCACCAGATTGTTCATTGCAGCTCAATTCATAATTGCCAAGTCATGGAAGAAGCCCAAGTGCCCATCAACCCATGAATGGGTTAATAAATTGTGGTATATGCATACCATGGAATACTATGCAGCAGTAAAAAAATGGTGACTTTACCTCTTTTATGTTTACATTGATGGAGCTGGAAAATATTCTTCTTAGTAAAGTATCTCAGGAATGGAAAAAAAGTATCCAATGTACTCGGTACTACTGTGAAACCAATTTATAATCACTCACATTGCATATGAAAAATGAAACACAACTTTAGCCTAGGATAAGGGAGGGAACGGGAGGGTGAAGCATGGGGAGGAGGTGGGAGGAATAGTATAGGGTAGTAGGGGACCACAACTATGGAGCACATTGCAAGTACAAGTTGGATCTATCTTGTGTAGGACACAAATGTCCTGATGCTATAATTGTGTAAATGAGGCGAAAGCTATGTTGATTAGTATGATGTAAGCATTCCAATTTTTACAAATAATGAACACACTGAAAATAGCATAAATGTATTTATGATCTATGTACAAAAGACTTAATAAAAAAAATATATATAAATAAAGAAAAATAAAGTTGGTTGATTTTTGACAACGATGCCAAGAATACATAATAAATAAAAGACAGCCTCTTTAATAAGTAGTGCCCAGAAAACTGGACATTCATATACAGAAGAATAAAATTACACCCTCATCTCACATCATATACAAAAATAAACTCAAAGTAATTTAAAAGACTTAAATGTAAGACTTTAAAGTATAAAACTACTAGAAAAAAATGGGAAAAACTTCATGACACAGGTCTGGGAAAAGATGTTTTGGATGTGGCCCCAAAAGCATAGGTAACAAGAGAAAAGAAGTAGACAAATGGAGATTAAATCAAAGTAAAAATTTTTGCACAGCAAAGGCAATAATCAACAGAATGAAAAGATAACCTACAGAGTGCAAGAATATATTTAAAAGCCATGCAACTGATAATGGGTTAATATGAAAACTATATCAGAAGCTCAAACAACTCGATAGTTTAAGTAAACAAAAAAATCCCATTAAAAAATGTATAAAGGACCTGAATAGACATTTATCAAAAGAAGATGTATAATGGCAAACAAGTTTACGAAATGCACTTAACCCTAATAACCTTCAGGGAAATGTAAATTCCAAACGAGCTATCATGCTTTGATGGTTGTTACCAAAAAGATGAAGATTACAAGTGTGACAAAGATGTGGTGAACAACGAACCCTTATACACTGCTGGTTGTAACGTAAATTAGTACAGCCATGTGGAAAACAGTATGGAGGTTCCTCAAAAAATGAAAAGGAGAACTTACATATAGTTCATCAATCCTACTACTGTTTCCAAAGGATATGAAATCGGTATGCCAAAAAGGTAGCTGCTCTCTCATGTTCATTGCAGCGCTGTCACAATAACCAAGAAGCAACCTAAGTCCATTGACAGTGAATGGATGAAATGTGGTATACACATTATGGAATACTATTCTGCCTCTAACAAAAAGAAAATCATGTCATTTGTGATAACATGGATAAACATGAAGGACGTTATGTTAATAAAATAAGCCAGATACATAAAAATGAATGCCATATCATCTCATTTATACACTAAGTGTAAAAAAAGTCGAAGTCATAGATACAACAGCGTAGAATTGTGGTTACAGAGGCTGGAGACTGGGGAGATGTTGGCCAAGGGACACAAAACTTCAGTTAGACAGGAGGAATAAGTTCAAGAGGTTTATTGTTCATCATGGTGATTTAATCCGCATCAGTCTATTTTTTTCTCTTCTTACCTGTGCTTTTGGGGTCACATCCACTTAGTAACAATACATTGTATATATAAAAATTCCTAAGAGAGTAGATATTTAAGTGTTCTCACCATTTTAAAAAAAGGGTAAGTATCTGAGGCATTACATAGCCTTTCCAGAGTATACACATGTATCAAAGCATCATAAATATATGCTGTTTTTACATGTCAATTTAAACATATAACTAAGAAAAAAGAATATAACTTTTTAATGCACACTTCCTATTGAGGCTTTGATATATTGTGCTACTTCATTCCTTCAGCAGAGGATAGCCTCAAAGGAATGTGATAAATATTTAATAACTGGATTTCTGAGAACTAAGGTACCAAATCTTAGAAATGTGACCATTCTGTGGCCTAAACACTCATGCAAGCTTTCTTCAGTGCACTACTGGCTATCTTCATCTATTACTATACTTTCCATTTGTAATATGTGCTCATTGCAAAACCGGAAGGTTACAATTTGGTATACAGTGGGCAAAATAAAATGTATATACTCACAGGGAAAATAATTGCAGTTCTCTCCTTCTGGAGGACATGGGACTCATAAATTATTATTTTCACCAGGCAGAAGGCACAACTCTGTTGGTCAATACCTGCCCCCATGTGCACACATGCACGCCCTGACAGCTCACTAGAATGTGTCTTCAAATCTCAGTTCAGATTATCTCAGCTTGAGTATGATCCCTGCACCTACCACTCATCTCAATCTGCTGTCTTCTATTCTGTGAGCTCCATAACGTCTGCCAGTCTTTTGAGCAATTCAACCAAGGGCTCAGCTTTTACTTTTTTCTATTGTTCTGTCCCCTGTTTTCTTCTTTCCCTTTCTTTGGAACTCCTTTGACATGTATTCACTTCTTCATGTTTCTCATTCATTCTTTCTTATTTTGCATCTTTTAATCATTCTTGCCATACCTGCAGTTTTTTTCCATATCTCTCTTTAATCTTGTTAATTTTCTCTACATTTATTGGTTTGTTACTTAACACACCATTGATGTTTTTCAATTTTACTATGTTTTAAAAATATTTAAAGTTGATTCTTACAAAAATACACCAGAATTTTATTTTATCTTATTTAATTATTTTTATTGATTTAGAAATGAGATCTTGCTCCGTTGCCTAGGCTGGAGTACAGGAGCTATTTACAGGCACGATCCCACCATGGATATGTACAGGAGTTTTAAACTGTTCCACTTCTAGCCTGGTGGTCCACTACTCCCTGGAGGTCACCATATTGATGCCTAACTTGGTATGGACACCCAATCAATGGGCATGGTACATTCCATGATCTTCTGGGCTCAACTACCTGAACATCTCAGCCTTCTGAGTAGCTGGGACTACAGGCATGAACCACCAGGCCTAGCTAATTTATTTTTAATCTTTTTATTCAATGTAAATATCTTCATTTTACACATTTCTTCCAAATTTTCTATAATCTCAACCTCTGAGGTATATAAGAAAGTCAGACAATTAAGTTTTGTGAACTTGTCCTAGAAAAAAATGCTTTGAAGTGTGGACTAGGTGCTGGTATCAGCATAGCTTCCCACAAAGTACTTGAAAGTGACCATAGTCAGATTCAGCAGTGAGGCATGCAGCACTTTTTCTAGGACAAGTTTGTAAACTTAATTGTCCAACCTCAACCTCATTATTTGCCCTGTTTATTTTTTTTTCCTGCTGACTATTGCAAATGGCTGATAACGTCTTAATATGTAGCTGTGTCATTTTGTATTGCAAAAGCACTTTATGCTGGGAATGGGAAAGTGTAGATGGGGTGGGACTTCAATGCCCCCTGGGATGAGGAAGTATTTGCTGCATAATAGTTTTGCTTTTGCTTCTTCCAAAGATCACCTGGGTTTCACTAGTCTAAAAGAAGATTTACATGAATTTGTAGCCTTTGGGTTTCCAATATTGGAGAAGAGGTGATGATTCCAAGTCTTCAACATGAATCAGTTTCCAATTTCTCAAAAAGGTTTTTCCTTTTTCTTTTTCTATCTAGAACCCTGGGCATAGACAAGCTTCCTTGTTTTATCTATTTTAATTTTTCATTCTTTTAGAGTGTTCATAGACACTATATGGGTTTTTCTTTAAGCAAGGATTAGTTCTAACTTTGGGTTGGGGCAAGTCCAAAGTCATCTCTTCATTTCCTCAATGGATATGAAAATCTCTCATGCAAGGGACTGCATTCCCTCTCAATTTGCCATAGCAGGAACCTGAAAGTTCACTCTGTTAGCTAGAAATTCCCTTTTAATTCTGTCTCTCAGCGAGTTTGCTTTCTTTTCTGGGAGGCTTAGCTATGTGTTTAGTATTTTTAATTCTTTCTTTTTTTTCCATTTCTATGATACTGACACCTGTCAGTTACAGCTTGCATACACTAATGTGGCATGAACTGCAACACTTCCTAAGTAGCTTGCTTCCCTTAATGTTTTTCTCATTAGAGAGTGATAAAAGTAGAAGTTTGGTAGGTAGACCACCCAAGGCACTGTAACAAATCTGTAAACATATGGAGGTGGTCAACATAAGGAATTAGACCTACTGTACTAATATGCACATGTGGTGCATGTCCAATCTATGAAAATTAAACCAACCCAAGGAGCTGGTCAATGGAGGGAGGTGGTCAACTATAGTGGTTCTACTGTATTTGGAGGTTGCTAAAATGAAGCTGGTAGCCAGGATGGAAGGCTTTTGCTCCTAGGACCTTGGCTAGGTGCAGATACCCAGAGCCTTGGGGCTCCAGATATACTTTCCTGAGCCAGGAGCAAGTCCTTGAGACTTCTCCTGATGGACATTTAAATTAATAAAAGGTAGGCAGACTTTGTCCCTATAATAAAATTCAAATGTGGAGATGAATGGAATAAGCCAAGATGTGATTGCTGTGCTTTGATAAAAGTTAAGGCAGCAGAAGTAATTTGAACACTTTTATTTTAAAATTCTCACTACCTGACATAGTAAATTGTACAACATGCATAAAAACAATATTTCTTACCTCAGCATCCAACACCCTGCATAATCTTCCTCTGAGTCTCTGCAGTCCAGGCATTCTCCAGTTCTTATATTTACTCTTTCCTTTGTCTGGACCACTCTTCTACAGATATACCCCAGGTTCTCTCCCTGAGCTTTTTCAGATCTTGTATCATTTGTCACCTTATCCTACCAACCCACCTTCATCTGAATACTTTTCTTTCTTCTGTCATATGAATTATTTATGTGTTGATACCGAGGCCAATATCTCTCCTTTGACCTACTCTGGGACATCGCTACAGCAAGTCACCCTTTTCTTTCTTTGCTGCATCGAAAACATTTCTGTCTCTACCGTGTCATTCCTGTCTGCATAGAATCAAGTTATTATTCTCCTATATGAAAAAACAACACAGAATCAAATCTCTCCTGTTCCCTCTTCCTCCTCAAGACGTTATAAATCTAACCCATATCTAATTTCCAGCGAGATCATGATTGTTTGAAATAGTTGTATATACTTGCTATCTGCTTATCTTATTTTGCTTCCTCCTTGGATTTTACTGCTCTTGGACATATTATTTATTAATATGTTTTATTTTTTTACTGTCTGTCTCACCCCACCCAATGACATTAGTAATCTCTAAGAAGTTCTGTCCTTGGAGCTTGGTGCTATGTCTAAAATAAAGCAAGTGCTTGTATGTGTTTGTTGAATGATTTGGTGACTGAGTCCATAATTATTTTTCTGTAAAAGTGTAACATTTGGTTGCAAGAAATGACACATTTATTTATTTTTTTAAATAATATAAATCTTGTCTTAAGCTCCACTACTTTCTTTGCATTTGTTCTTTTGACCACATACTGTATATTCAACCACTTTCTTTGAGGAAAATTCTAATTTTCTTTTTTTTTTTTTTTTTGTTTTTAACTTAATTTTTATTAAATCATAACTGCATACATTCATAGAGTACAATGTGATGATTTGATATACAATGTGGAATGCTTAAATCAAACTAAACATCATAACCATCACCTCACTTATTTTTTTTTTTAATTTTTTTATTAAATCATAACTGTATACAATGATATGATTATGGGGCATCATACACTCACTTCATAAACCATTTGACACATTTTTATCACAGTGGTTAACATAGCCTTTCCGGCGTTATCTCAGTTACTGTGCCAAAACATTTACATTCTACATTTCATGACACTTTTCCTTTCATCTTTACCTCCACCCTTCAGCCTTGGAAACTACACAGGATTTCAGGTGCTTCAGTCCTCAGGCAAGCTCCTCAGACCATATGAATAAATGTCTCTTTTCCAAGTTCAGAGGCACAATTCCTAACATGTGGTTCTGATACACCTGGCACCTCACAATCCTGACAGTGTTGGATTGTTTGATATTGTCTTCTCTCTTCCAAACCTTTAAATCTTTGCTTCATTTTCCCTCATCCTAAATTTTAATTCTCATTTTTCTATCTTAGTTAAAAAAAATTGTTGCAGTAAGAAGAGAACTTTCACTGACCCCCAAGAGAACATACTTCCCTGCTTCTACCTGCATTTGCATGTGTACTCTGCCTCAGTTCATGTTATAACAAGAAAGAGCTGCCCAGGCCTCTCACCAAGACCAAGGCCAATAACGTCACCCACTTCCTGGTTCCCATTCCCTCTCCTCTGCCTGAAGACAGTGTTCCAATTATTTTTCCTTTCTCATTGACATCATCAATTTTTCCCCCTATATAATCATTCCCCAATGACATACATACAAGTTGCTATTCTTTCATCCAAAAACAAACAAAATACCTATATACAAATAAAAACAAAACTCTGCATTTCTTCCTGAGGGTTACACATTATTTCAATTACTTCTATCTTTTCCTAGAAATTATAACTCCTTAAAATATGGCTATACTTGCTGTTTTCAATCTATTATAAGATTTTCATACCTATGTTGTGCAAAAATTGCTCTGTCCACTCACAGTGACCTCCATGTTGCTGTATATAAAGGTAATTTTGCCTCTTTCAATCTACTCGAGTGCCGCCAGCATTTAACAATTTATAAATCTCTCTTCCTTCAAAGACATTTTCACTTGGTTTTTACAACACCAAATTCATCTGTTTTTTCCTCCTTTCCTCTTGGTTACCCATTTTTTCCTATTTTTTTTTTCTCTTTCTGTCAACCTTTAAATTGAGCAGTGGGTTCAGTTCTTAATTTTTTTCTCTTTTCTAGATCCACTCAGTCTGTAGCCTGTCACATCCAGGCTCATGCTATTAAATGGCATTTTTATGCTGATGACTTCTAAATTTATATCTCTAGCCTTGACTCCTTTCTTGACTTCCAGATCTTCATATCTAACTGCTTATCGATCACCTCCATGGGATGACAAATACACATATTGTACTTAACATGTACTTGATGCAGACTAATGTGCCCCACCATACCAAAACCAGCTCCTCTACAGAAATTTCTGTTTCAGTTAAATCTGATTTATCCCTGGCTCCTCAAGAGAACATCCTGTTAAGTTCACCTTCAAAATATATCCAGAATTTGATCATTCCCTTATTATACCTGCTTCCCCCACCTTGGTCCAACTTCCAATTACTTCTGCTGTGGATAAATCCAGCAGCTGGATAATCAAAGTTCCATGCCTTCCCCTTTGTACCATGCCTACCCCTCTTCAGACAATTCTTCTTACAATAGACAGAGAACCTTGTAAAACTGGGAGTTGGATCATCTTAATGTTTTCCCTTTTTGCTTACTTTTTTTTTTTTTTTTTTTGCATTTTTTGGCTGGGGCCAGGTTTGAACTCACCACCTCCAGTGTATGGGGCCAGCGCCCTACTCCTTTGAGCCACAGGTGCTGCCCTTTTTGCTTAGATTCTTACAAACAAGGGATCCACATGGTCAGCCATCTATATCTCCTCTGACACTAGCCCCATGCTCCTCTTCCCTTTCTCACTCCAATCACATCACACTGACCTCCATGCAGTTTTTTAACCATGCATTAAAATCTTCACTAAAAGCTTTGGAACCTACTTTTCTCTCTGCCAGGACCACCTGGGCCCTACTCCCAGATCCATGTGGTTAGCTCCCTCATGTTCAAGTTGTCTTTACTTTCCTTAGTGAGAACTCTCACTTCACACAACTTAACATTATATATTTCCTCAACACATCATGTCCCACTTTATTGCTTTCCCTTTTCTCTCCTTATCAATGATTACTATCTATTATATATTCAAATTATCTTTTTTTCCGAACTAGCATACAGTACACAGTTGCTTTAGTCTATTTGAGATGCTATAGTAAATATACTATAAACTAGGTTGTTTAAGAACAGTGAGAAATTATTTCTCAGAGTTCTAGAAGCTGAGAAGTCCTAGATGATGGTGTCAGCAGATTCCAACACCCCCTTCCTCACAGATGACACCTACTCACCATCTTCTCTCCACAAAGGGGCAAGAGGGTTCTCTGGGATCTCTTTTATAAAGGCACTAATCCCACTCATAAGGGCTCCACCCTCGTGGCCTAATCACCCCAGAAGGCCCTACCACCTCCTCCAAGGAGGGAAACCTATCCTTCCTCTCTCATCCTTTTTTGGAAGGAATCTTTCTCAGTCTAAATCTAGCCTTTCCTCCCTTTTCTACTCTGCTTTAGTGTCCAACTCACAATATCTGTTCAGAGAGCCTAAAAACTTGTTTTTTTCCCTAACCATACACAAACAGACAGAATGTGGGCAAATATTACCCAAGTCGCAAGAGCCAAGAACAAAATCAGGTAACTCATTGTGATATAGGAGAAGAATAGCTCTGTGTGAGAAATTTATCTGACTCAAATAGTCAATGTCTGGTTGCAAGAATACAGTGATGCATATATTTTATTTTGTTCATTTTGCCAGATTGTTTGTCAGAATGACTTCGGTTTACAGTTCCACTAGCAATGTTTGAAAATCTCCTTCTCCATACATTCTCAGTCAGATTTTTATCATTTCAATGGGAGCTGGTTCAAATTGTGTTACTGTGATTTCTACAGAATCTGTGCATCTTTTCACACACTCATTAGACATGAGGGCATTCCTTTCTATGAATTAGTTATTCAATTCATTTTCTGATTGGGTGGCATATTGTTTTCCTATTGGTCAGTGTAGCTCTTTTGTAAATATAGGTATTTTCTCTTATTTTTCCATACTTTAAGTCTATTAAGTATATATTTAATAGAAATCTTTATTTTGTAATCAAATCCACATGTTTTTGTTCTTTTTCTCTGTAAGGTAAGGATACTATTTTTAAAAGTGCCATTTTACAAAATATTTTCCTTCATTTTACTGTATCAGCATCATGGTTTTACCCTTCAAATGTAGGTCCATCTTCGCATGTAGTCTGATGTACAGGCTATAATATATTTCCCTCTATTTAGTAAGTGGGTCTTTCCAAAACTATCTACTAAAATAATCTGTTGTTTTGTGTTTATTTTATATTGTCATTATTATCATATATCAATTAACCAGTCAGATTCTGAGTTGCTCTTGGGCCAGAATTCCAACAATTTTTACACTGTGGGTTTGCACCATACCATTATCTAACATGGCAAGTCACCCATCCTTGCTCTTCTGTCTCAAGATGAACTTAGGTATCCTGGACATTTGTTCTTCTGTGGAAATTGCATTCTTCAAAAAGTCCAGTTGCAATTATAATTGAATTTTTATATAATCTATTTGTAGATTAACTTGGGTAGATTGAGGAACTTTTATTGTTTTCTTGTCTATGAACATAGTATATTTCTGTTTATACTAACCTTCTTTAAATTTCTTTGACATAGATTTAAAATTTGGAGAACTTTCTGGGGAACTGATTTTAGTATGTTTCCCAGGAATGATTCCTACCTGCTAAGTCCATCATCCTAGTCAGTGAAGAGGCAAAAAGGAATATCAGCAGTGAAATTTTTGTTCACTATTATTCGCTTAGAACCCTAATGCATATAAGTGGTTAAGAGATAGTACAGCAATAATTTAGAAAGGACTCTGAGGTTAAAGCATCTAAGTTTGACTCCTGATTCTGCTCCTAACTAATTTAAGCAACACATTAACCTTAATTTTTCTCACATGTAAAAAAAGAATATAATAATATTGTATAATAATGCTGGCTAGTTCAGGCTGGGAGTGGTGGCTCACTCCTGTAATCCTAGCAATTGGGAGGCTAAGGCAGGAGGATCCCCTGGGCTCAGAAGTTTGAGACCAGCCCGTAAAGACCCTGTCTTTATAAAAAATAAGAAAAATTAGCCAGGCACGGTGGCATGTGCCTATAGTCTCAGAATATTGGCAGGCTGAGGCAGGATGATTTAATGAGTCTGGAAATTTGAAGATGCAGTGAGCTATTACAATGCCATTGCACTCTGGTCCAGGCAAAAGAGCAAGAAAATGTCTCAAGAAGAAGCAAAAAATTTAAAAAAAAGAATCGATTAGCTCTAAAATTGTTGTGAAGATTAAAAGGCAGAATGAATGTAAAATCCTTGGTATACTGCAAGCATTCAATAAATATTAGCTACTCTCAAGCCACAAGTATCAAAGCACTAACCTAGAGCCTTAATCATAGTAAATACTTCTTTTTTAGATCAGACTCAGTCATATTACTGCCAAAAGGAGCTCACCTCTTACCCTAAACAAAGAAAATATGCTTTTGTCACCATTTGTTGTATAGTTGTTTATTATCAAAACTACTATTCACCCCTCATGTAAGTAGTTAGTTTTATTTATTACCATATGGGTATATTGATGTTTTATATTTTTTCTTAGTCAGACGTCTGATATTAGTACCTAATCAAAAGGAAAGACTTAGTTTATCGTTCTTGTCCTGGGAGTCTGACTCATATTTATAAAGGCTTAAATTAATAGAATATACTGAAATTTTTCCCATGCTTTTTAGGAAGTATCAAAATTTTCTCCCTCATGCTAATTTATATGTCTATAATTCTTCATTAAATACCAAATATTTGAATCTATTTACTTATTGTATTCTCTAAGAATACTTATTGTATTCTCTATTAATTAATTCTATTAATTTTCTCAATAGAGAATCTATTTACTTGAATCTATTTACTTATTGTATTCTCTAAGAATACTTAGTGTATCTCTAAGAATACTTATTGTATTCTCTATATTTCTTTATATGGATGAATAAAACGAATTTTGGAGAACTTAAGTGTCTTGGACAAGGTCAAATAAAAAGCAGTGTCAGAATGGAGACCTGAATTCTGATTTCCTCACTTTTAATATTATGGCCTTTTCACTTTCTCCTCAGCATAATAGAGAAACACCCAGCAAAAATCTTCAGGACTGTGAACACTTAAAGGGTCCATCCTGGAATGACAACTGACAGTGAACTCCAGGGTCAAACAAAAATATGATATTAAAAGGGACAATCTTGGAGGTGGAGCAAGATGGCAGCCGAGTAACAGCTTCCTTGCATCTGGGCACCGTGAGTCTGGGGAAATAGGACTCCAGGCATCTCTGGCTGGTGGGAACTGCCTATCATCACTCCTATGAGGATACAGGGAGTCAGCGAGAGACTTCTGGACCCCAAGAGGAGGACTAAAACAGTGGAAAACCGGCAAGTGGTCGCGTGTGTTCAATCCGTCTAAACCCGCCCACAACTGTAAGTTCAGTAGCAGCGAGACTGCAAACCAGAAAGGCCTTACCTGTGAACTGTTTTGATGTCCTTGGACTTGGCACTGAGTTGAACTGCCTTGGGGAAGGCCTGAGCAGGAGTGCGGAGAACTTTGGCCGTTGTCTAGAGCCCCAGTCTGAGCCGCTGAGCCAGACGGAGCTAATAGTGTTTGGCGGTGGGTCACACGGATCCATTGTCAGTGATCTGCCCCGGCAAGCTCCGCCCTCAGGGTCGCAGAGCTAGAAACGGGTGGGAGCTGGTAACCCAGCAACCAAGTAGCCTAAGGGTGGGGTCTGCAGAGTGAGACCGGTTTTGGCACACTGGGTAAGTGGATAGCCACTTCAGCAGTGATTCCAGCGAGAAAGCTGGGAAAGCTTCTGCTCAGCAAGTTTACAAGTTCAAAGTGCCTTTTAAGTAGACTGAAGAGAGATTTAGGGTGTCTACCTGCTGGGGTTTGAGAAATCAGCAGCCTCCAGTCGTATCAGAACTGTGACTAACATCTCATACCCCAGAAGATCACGTGTTCCCAGACAATATTCAATAACATATACAAACTGCTTTGTTTTTGGTTGTGTATTTTTTTCTTTTTTTTTGTTGGTTGTTTTTTTTGTTTGTTTATTTTGACGTTGCTGATGTTCTTTTGTTTTTTTAATTTCAATCTTTTCCATACAGATCCCTTTTTCTTTCTCAATTTTCCTAGTTTAATTATAATTTCCCATTGCTGCCTTTTTTAATAACTACAACTTCATTTTTGCTAGTGTTCCTACCGATGTCATTTGGTTTTTCACCCAATTTTATCCCCGTAAAGTTTTCTGTTTGCTTGTTTTGGTTTGATTTATAGCATTTTTGTCTTTCCTCTCTACATGGTGGAGGTGGGGTACTGTGTCTGATCAGGTTAGCAAAGAGCTGCTGACCTCAACGGAACCACGCAACTGGGTACCCCCAGAAGGTGGGGATTTTTAAGGTTGTGTCAAAGTACCCTACTATACACCTATATTGCTCTGTCTCCCTCTTTCTGTGCCTCTCTTCTTTTTGTCAATATTCCTTATACCCACCCCCTCTCCTTTCTCTATCTTTCTTTTTTTCTTATCACTCGGTCCTCCTTTCTTTCATCCCCTTTTTTTGCTCTTCAACCTTCTCACCCTTCTGGTCCTGTAACCCTTAGTCCACAGGCACAAGAACTTAAAGAGCAAGAGGAAGTGAAAGGAAAATTAGGGCAAGGAAGCAGATAAAAGAAATCACGCATGAGGAAGAATCAGCAGAAACTCCAGGCAACATGAAGAACCAGTCTAGAACAACCCCACCAAGGGACCATGAGGTAGCTACTGCAGAGGATTCCACCAGTATAGAAATGTTAGGAATGACAGAAAGGGAATTTAGAATACACATGTTGAAAACAATGAAAGAAATGATGGAAACAATGAAGGAAATTGCTAATAAAGTGGAAAATAACCAAAAGGAAATCCAAAAACAGAATCAAATAAGAGATGAATGATATGAAGAATATAAAAAGGATATACCAGAGCTGAAGGAACTGAAACAGTCAATTAGGGAACTTAAAGATGCAATGGAAAGTATCAGCAACAGGTTAGACCATGCAGAAGAAAGAATTTCAGAGGTAGAAGACAAAGTTCTTGAGATAACTCAGACAGTAAAAGAGGCAGAAAAGAAGAGAGAGAAAGCAGAACATTCACTGTCAGAATTATGGGACTTTATGAAGCGTTCCAACATACGAGTTATAGGAATTCCAGAAGGGGAAGAAGAATGCCCCAGAGGAATGGAAGCCATACTAGAGAATATTATAAAAGAAAATTTCCCAAACATCACCAAAGATTCTGACACACTGCTTTCAGAGGGATATCGGACCCCAGGTCGCCTCAACTCTAACCGAGCTTCTCCAAGACACATTGTGATGAACCTGTCCAAAGTCAAGACAAAAGAAAAGATTCTGCAAGCTGCCAGGAATAAGTGCCAGTTGACCTACAGGGGCAAATCCATCAGAGTGACCGCAGACTTCTCTAATGAAACTTTCTAAGCAAGAAGACAATGGTCATCTACCTTTAATCTACTTAAACAGAACAATTTTCAGCCCAGAATTCTGTACCCTGCTAAGCTAAGCTTCAAAATTGATGGAGAAATCAAATCATTTACGGATATTCAAACATTGAGGAAATTCACCACAACAAGACCAGCTCTACAGGAAATACTTCAACCTGTTCTGCACACTGACCACCACAATGGATCAGCAGCAAAGTAAGAACTCAGAAATCAAAGGACAGAACCTAACCTCCACACTGATGCAAAAGATAAAACTAAGCAATGGACTCTCACAAAATAAGACGAATAGAATACTACCACACTTATCAATTATCTCAATAAATGTTAATGGCTTGAATTCCCCACTGAAGAGACATAGATTGGCTGACTGGATTAAAAAACACAAGCCATCCATTTGCTGTCTGCAAGAAACACACCTGGCTTCAAAAGACAAATTAAAGCTCCGAGTCAAGGGTTGGAAGACAATTTTTCAGGCAAATGGAATTCAGAAGAAAAGAGGAGTTGCAATCTTATTTTCAGATACATGTGGATTTAAAGCAACTAAAGTCAAAAAAGACAAAGATGGTCACTTTATATTGGTCAAGGGAAAAATACAACAAGAAGACATTTCAATTCTAAATATCTATGCACTCAATTTAAATGCTCCCAGATTCTTGAAACAGACCTTATTCAGTCTGACCTTATGACATCTGAGAATACCATAATAACAGGGAACCTTAACCCTCCTCTTACAGAGCTGGACAGATCCTCTAAACAGAAATTAAACAAAGATATAAGAGATTTAAATGAGACCCTAGAACAACCATGCTTGATAGACGCATATAGAACACTCCACCCCAAAGATAAAGAATATACATTCTTCTCATCACCCCATGGAACATTCTCCAAAATTGATCATATCCTGGGGCACAAAACAAATATCAACAGAATCAAAAGAATTGAAATTTTACCTTGTATCTTCTCAGACCATAAGGCACTAAAGGTGGAACTCAACTCTAACAAAAATGCTCAACCCCACCCAAAGGCATGGAAATTAAACAATCTTCTGTTGAATAACAGATGGGTGCAGGAAGAAATAAAACAGGAAATCATTAACTTCCTTGAGCATAACAACAATGAAGACACAAGCTACCAAAACCTGTGGGATACTGCAAAAGCAGTTTTGAGAGGAAAATTCATCGCTTTAGATGCCTACATTCGAAAAACAGAAAGAGAGCACATCAACAATCTCACAAGAGATCTTATGGAATTGGAAAAAGAAGAACAATCTAAGCCTAAACTCAGTAGAAGAAAAGAAATCTCCAAAATCAAATCAGAGATCAATGAAATTGAAAACAAAAGAATCATTCAGAAAATTAATGAAACGAGGAGTTGGTTTTTTGAAAAAATAAATAAAATAGATAAACCATTGGCCAGACTAACGAGGAATAGAAAAGTAAAATCTCTAGTAACCTCAATCAGAAATGATAAAGGGGAAATAACAACTGATCCCACAGAGATATAAGAGATCATCTCTGAATACTACCAGAAACTCTATGCCCAGAAATTTGACAATGTGAAGGAAATGGATCAATATTTGGAATCACACCCTCTCCCTAGACTTAGCCAGGAAGAAATAGACCTCCTGAACAGACCAATTTCAAGCACTGAGATCAAAGAAACAATATAAAAGCTTCCAACTAAAAAATGCCCTGGTCCAGATGGCTTCACTCCAGAATTCTATCAAACCTTCAAGGAAGAGCTCATTCCTGTACTGCAGAAATTATTCCAAAAAACTGAGGAAGAAGGAATCTTCCCCAACACATTCTATGAAGCAAACATCAACCTGATACCAAAACCAGGAAAAGACCCAAACAAAAAGGAGAATTTCAGACCAATCTCACTCATGAATATAGATGCAAAAATTCTCAACAAAATCCTAGCCAATAGATTACAGCTTATCATCAAAAAAGTCATTCATCATGATCAAGTAGGCTTCATCCCAGGGATGCAAGGCTGGTTTAACATACGCAAGTCCATAAACGTTATCCACCATATTAACAGAGGCAAAAATAAAGATCACATGATCCTCTCAATAGATGCAGAAAAAGCATTTGATAAAATCCATCATCCTTTTCTAACTAGAACACTGAAGAGTATAGGCATAGGTGGCACATTTCTAAAACTGATTGAAGCTATCTATGACAAACCCACAGCCAATATTTTACTGAATGGAGTAAAACTGAAAGCTTTTCCTCTTAGAACTGGAACCAGACAAGGTTGTCCTCTGTCACCTTTTCTATTCAACGTAGTGCTGGAAGTTCTAGCCAATACAATTAGGCAAGACAAGGAAATAAAGGGAATCCAAATGGGAGCAGAGGAGGTCAAACTCTCCCTCTTTGCTGATGACATGATCTTATACTTAGAGAACCCCAAAGACTCAACCACAAGACTCCTAGAAGTCATCAAAAAATACAGTAATGTTTCAGGATATAAAATCAATGTCCACAAGTCAGTAGCCTTTGTATACACCAATAACAGTCAAGATGAGAAGCTCATTAAGGACACAACTCCCTTCACCATAGTTTCAAAGAAAATGAAATACCTAGGAATATACCTAACGAAGGAGGTGAAGGACCTCTATAAAGAAAACTATGAACTCCTCAGAAAGGAAATAGCAGAGGATATTAACAAATGGAAGAACATACCATGCTCATGGATGGGAAGAATCAACATTGTTAAAATGTCTATACTTCCCAAAGCAATCTACCTATTCAATGCCATTCCTATCAAAGTACCTACATCGTACTTTCAAGATTTGGAAAAAATGATTCTGCGTTTTGTATGGAACCGGAAAAAACCCCGTATAGCTAAGACAGTTCTTAGTAACAAAAATAAAGCTGGGGGCATCAGCATACCAGATTTTAGTCTGTACTACAAAGCCATAGTGCTCAAGACAGCATGGTACTGGCACAAAAACAGAGACATAGACACTTGGAATCGAATTGAACACCAAGAAATGAAACTAACGTCTTACAACCACCTAGTCTTTGATAAACCAAACAAGAACTTACCTTGGGGGAAAGACTCCCTATTCAATAAATGGTGTTGGGAGAACTGGATGTCTACATGTAAAAGACTGAAACTGGACCCACACCTTTCCCCACTCACAAAAAGTGATTCAAGATGGATAAAGGACTTAAATTTAAGGCATGAAACAATAAAAATCCTCAAAGAAAGCATAGGAAAAACACTGGAAGATATTGGCCTGGGGGAAGACTTCATGAAGAAGACTGCCATGGCAATTGCAATAACAACAAAAATAACACCTGTGGTGCATATTATAGGGGTATCTGCGAAACTTGGTAAATGTAGAATGTAAATGTTTTGGCACAGTAACTGAGATAACACCGGAAAGGCTATGTTAACCACTGTGATAAAAATGTGTCAAATGGTTTATGAAAAAAAAAAAAAAAAAAAAAAAACAACAAAAATAAACAAATGGGACTTCATTAAACTGAAAAGCTTCTGTACAGCTAAGGACACAATAACCAAAGCAAAGAGACAACCTACACAATGGGAAAGGATATATGCATATTTTCAATCAGACAAAAGCTTGATAACCAGGATCTACAGAGAACTCAAATTAATCCATATGAAAAAAGCCAACAATCCCTTATATCAATGGGCAAGAGACATGAATAGAACTTTCTCTAAAGACGACAGACGAATGGCTAACAAACACATGAAAAAATGTTCATCATCTCTATATATTAGAGAAATGCAAATCAGAACAAATCTGAGATATCATCTAACCCCAGTGAGAATGGCCCACATCACAAAATCTCAAAACTGCAGATGCTGGCATGGATGTGGAGAGAAGGGAACACTTTTACACTGCTGGTGGGACTGCAAACTGGTACAACCTTTCTGGAAGGAAGTATGGAGAAACCTCAAAGCACTCAAGCTAGACCTCCCATTCGATCCTGCAATCCTGTTACTGGGCATCTACCCAGAAGGAAAAAAATCCTTTTATCATAAGGACACTTGTACTAGACTGTTTATTACAGCTCAATTTACAATTGCCAAAATGTGGAAACAGCCTAAATGCCCACCAACCCAGAAATGGATTAACAAGCTGTGGTATATGTATACCATGGAATACTATTCAGCCATTGAAAAAAATGGAGACTTTACATCCTTCGTATTAACCTGGATGGAAGTGGAAGACATTATTCTTAGTAAAGCATCACAAAAATGGAGAAGCATGAATCCTATGTACTCAATCTTGATATGAGGACAATTAATGACAATTAAGGTTATGGGGGGGGAAGCAGAAAGAGGGATGGAGGGAGGAGGGTGGGGCCTTAATGTGTGTCGCACTTTATGGGGGCAAGACATGATTGCAAGAGGGACTTTACCTAACAATTGCAATCAGTGTAACTGGCTTATTGTACCCTCAATGAATCCCCAACAATAAAACATAAATAAATAAATAAATAAAATAAATAAAAAAAATAAATAAAATAAAATGATAAAAAAAAGGGGACAATCTTAGAGAAATTTGATTAACTGACAGGAAGACATCATACTTCACTTGGGCCATATATAACAAATATATTTTTATAATTTATTTTTTTGTGTGCAAAACATTCCATACCACTGAGTTCTATTACACAGATTTCTCATCTAATTGGTTTCTATGACAGGAAATTTCAATTTAACTCTCTCTCTCTATCTCTATCTGCTTTTTTTTTTTTTTTTGAGACAGAGTCTCACTTTATTGCCCTCAGTAGAGTGCTGTAGCATCACAGCTCACAGCAACCTCCAACTCCTGGGCTTAGGCGATTCTCTTGCTTCAGCCTCCCAAGTAGCTGGGACTACCGGCACTTGCCACAATGCCCAGCTATTTTTTTTTTTTGGTAGTTTGGCTAGGGCCGGGTTCAAACCCGCCACCCTCAGTAGGTGGGGCATCAGCCCTGACTCTCATATATTTGAAAGAAGAGATTTTCCTTTTGTGAGTATCCTACAACTATCACAAAACCAGCCAAGTCTGAAAATCCAGGAGAATTCTTGAATTCCATGTCTCAATAAAGATGCACATCCTAGAGTTATTGCCAAGACCCCTTTAAAATGTCTCGGGAGATGTGCCACACTTCTGGTGGGAAAGACACAATTATAAGGGGGATGTTATCTAACAAATACAATCTTGTTAGATTACAATACAAATACAATGAATCAGTGTAAACTAATTCTTTGTATCCTCAATAAATCCCAAAGAATAAAAAAAAAATTTAAAGAAAAATATCTTAGATTGGCTGAAGTTTGACAAGGGAAGGCACACCACAGCATGCCAAAATGATACCCTTTGGATCTTTTATTATAATATTTTTCTTTGTAAGTCAGACCACACAAAGAATCATTCAACTAGAGCAAAAGCTCTTCAGGAGATTTCAGAACTGCTTAGGAAACTTTCAGCCAGGGCACCAGTATGAGAGCCACAATAGGGCCAATACCACAGCGTGTGTTCAGAGACACCTTGCACAGAAAGCAACAGGGCCTCTGGGCTGTGTTTTCTGAAGTTCTAAGGCAACCTGCCCAAGGTCCTTTGAATTGAATTGGAGCAGCTTTTGGTGAGTGCTTCCATGAGTGAGGTAGCCACACCACCTCTGTGAATTGGAGGTGGTTTCTCAGCTTCCCAAGTCAATGTGTGGACACTCTTAATAGCAGGTGAATGTGCTGGAGCTTACCCAGGAGAGGAGAGACTTACGTTTTTAAGCCATTGTTAGAAGACAGAGAAAGGGTAAGTTTTCCCAGTATGTAACAGCCTGTTCTCCCCCATTGCTGAAGTTTTAATCACACATTTTCCCCATTAAATCAAAATAGATAAAATCAGTATAAATGTATAACGCTTGAAAATTAATAATTGCATTAAAAAAATAACAATAGGGCGGCGCCTGTGGCTCAGTCGGTAAGGCGCTGGCCCCATATACCGAGGGTGGCGGGTTCAAACGGGGCCCCGGCCAAACTGCAACCAAAAAAGAGCTGGGCGTTGTGGCGGGCGCCTGTAGTCCCAGCTACTCGGGAGGCTGAGGCAGGAGGATCACTTAAGCCCAGGAGTTGGAGGTTGCTGTGAGCTGTTTGATGCCAAGGCACTCTACTGAGGGCCATAAAGTAGTGAGACTCTGTCTCTACAAAAAAAAAAATAAATAAATAAAAAAAATAACAATATTGTTGACTATACAAGGAAATTTCTTTAAATCCAGTAATGATGTGATGTGTGGTTAACCGTATCTACCCAGGAAGTGGTTTCATTTAGAAGTTGTGTGCTCACCCCACCCCCACCTTTTCTTCCTCTGGTACTGAAATCAAGCACCCAACACAGGCCTACTCTTACGACATGTGACTTTACTGTTTTCCGTTTTGTTGAAAGAGTCATTAACAGTTAGTAGTTGATGGCAGTTTCAATAACAAGTCATCTCCTAGAATAGGTAAGTACATTTTAACTTATATATTTAACAATATATTGCATGTGAAATTTAAATTTGAAAGTGTTTTGCATAGTATTTTACGTCTTGATGTGAACATGTAAACATTTCTACAAAACGTGATCCTTTCACCTATAATTAAAACATCAACTTGATTCTTTAAATGTAGAAAAAGACAATTTGCTTTTCATATTTGCAGCCATCAAATTCCAAAATCGTTTACTACAGTACTATACTAGGCTCAGTTGCTAGGATTTCATACTAAAATGTTAAGGATAGAATAAGGTATAGTTTCAGTGTCGAAGTGCCTTTAAAAAATAACTGCTGGGAAAAATGTGAGACTTTGTACCAGAACTGAGTTTTATAAAAATATACATTATTTAAGACTTAGATAATGAAAGAGAAAAGGTATTTCATAATAGGAAACAACATCTTAATTCATTCTGAAATGTACCAACTTTAAGGCATTGTTAGCATTCAAAAACCTTTAAAAGGTTCTCAGATACGTAGCTTATTAAATAGCCATTAAGCAAAAACATCTTAAAATGAGAAAGAATACTCTCTTGTGACACTGGGATTTTTCTTACTAAATTTTATTCAAGATACATTGTGAAACGGGGGCAAGTTTCTACTTCAGAGGCAAAATTTTATTTTAAAAGAAAAAGTCATAGCTGACTTCACTGAAGCTTCCTCTGTGAGGAGAAACAAATTAGAGGTATACTTTCATTATTTATGTAATTATATAATTTCTTTCTTTGAGATATTCCAAAATAATAAGACTTGGAAGTGAAAATAATTTATTAGTCATAAACTGACAAGTAATTTTGCTTTATATTCACTTCTTGTTTGTACGAATCTCTTTGTGTGCTATAGTATATGTGCAGAAAATATTAAAATATTGTTCATCTCTGAGACAAATACCTAAAATAAATCTGACCGTAGATTTTTTGAAAGAATTTTAATAAAACCCCAAGATATGATCCACTCTTCCCTAATATTATTTTTATTGTTCTGTTAGATGAGAGAAGTTTTGGCCCCCATGACACCAATTTTTTGTGTTATTAAAAAATGGTTACAGGATTGATAAGTGGTAACAATTTTCTTTTTTCTTATTGTCTTCTATTGAAAGACACTTATAAATGTTTTTGACATGGTCAGTTTAGTAGGAAATTATTAGGCATGTTAGCACCTCCATTTTAAGACCTCTTCAATTGTCAGGACTGAAGCTAGCTACTAGTTGACTATTAAAATGATCATAGAATAATAGAGATTAGGACTTGGTGTTCAATACATTTTTTATTGTTGAAGTGTAAGAAGGCCTTGGTAATATATATTTGCTTTGATATTCAGATTAGATTTTCAATTTGTTGCATTTCCTCATAATGGAAAGCATTATTTAAGTCTGTCTTTAATATTGTGGCTCTGATCCTTTGCATCTTTATATGCTACATAATTCAGATAATTTTGGTTCATATATTATTATTTTATTTCATCTTATTATAAAAGAAAATCACATTAATAAATATATATAATACTTACACATTAGCAAGAATGAATATCTGGATAAGCATCTGGCATTGAAGAAAAGCCTGAGACAGTTTTTAAGCCATTTAATGCTTTTAAAACCAAAATTATTTGTTAAAAATTAAGTGTTCCTTACAGAAATTATTATTATTTGTAAAATTAAGAATGAACTGAATAGATCCTGATATAAATTTAGAAAGAGCAATGAGAAGCTAGACAGATAAACTAAGACACCCATAAGCATTATTTGTGAGAATGAGTATTGCATAATCTCTTGAATGTATACACCAACTCTTAAGTAAATCAATTGCAAATGAATTACTATAGATAACTATATTTTAAATGGATAAATAAGAAACAAGTTTTGGTGAAAGAAATACAATACAGAGGATTAGTTGATTTGTTAAAAGAATATCATACTTTTCCACTTGGTGCCAGCATTCAGCAAAATTCAAAAGCGGGGGAAAGCTTTCCTTGAGGTTTTTCCTCTTGTTCATTTTTAATGCTCTGTTCTAGAGCAGCCTGCTCTGTCCTTAATTTAGGGTCCCACAGCCTTGGTACCTAGAGGGATAGATCCCATCTTGTTCTCATCATCCCATTCCCTTTAAAATTTTCTCATTCTATTTTCAGTTACTTATGGAGTCTAATAAAAATGCCCCATACTCATAGAGAAAGATACAGTCCTCCTTGACTTCCCAACCAGGTCTTTTCTTCCAAGTAGAATTTTAATAGGTTCTCACGGTAAACAGAGTCCAAAGGATTAGCTAAATGTTGAGGACTCCAGTTTTAAGTGATGCCGTGGCAAATAGGGAAAGAAGATATTTGAGGAGAGAAAGAGTATTTTGTTTAACATTGGTCCTACCTGTGGTATTTCAACACAGAATTTCTGAGAGTGTCTCATATGAAGAATCCATCATAAAGATATGTTTATTTATCCAATATATTTCTAAAGAAATATAACCTTTCTTGTCTAAAGTGAAAAAATAATTGTATTATATTTTGAGACAATTTTGAAATTCCCCATACACTTAGAAAATATTTAACACAATCAATTTTATAAATGCACATGTGTTTTAAAAATCATTTAACAATCCCAAGTTAACTCTGGATACCAGAAGCGTATTTTTTACACTACAAACAGACCCTATATAACTAGACTTTGAAATGCACTTGTAAGTATTCCAATTTCTGGCTTATAGTAGGCAAAACTTCGTTGTTCATAAATGATAGCAAATGAGTTACCACTAGCCTAGGCAGTACAGATATACCTTTATTTGTGGAAAGTCTGAGGATAACGTCAGGAATGGCTGGATTAAGAGCTCACAGAGGATTCTGAGGTGTAGATTTTCATTTTTCTATATATATATTTTAAATACCTTTGCTTTATTTTCACTGTGCTATAAGCAGTGTCTGGCAGAAGTTCCCACTACGTTAATTAGAACACCTTAGATTAATATCTGATCCTTTCAGCAAACTCTGGTAAAAGAATGCCTTTGCCCTATCAGCCACCACAGCAAAGTCTCTGTGGATCAAAGATCTGATTGGACTGAATTGGATCACTTGACTATAGCAGAATCGTCATTGAATCTGTCACAGAAACTCACTGAGCAGGCTGAGGTCACTTTTGTACCACGTGGACCTTTAGCTGAGAAGAGGGATATCCTCATATAGAAATTAAAAGGCTTTCTCCAAAGGGTGACTGTATTTCTTACAGGCAAAAGCCACAGAACTACACTACAGAGCTACACATGGTCACATTTTAAATTATTACTTCCTAATTTATTTAAGCTCCACAATCATACAAAAATGCATTAATAATATAAAGTCAAGTCTGAATAAAAACTGAGTTTTAATTAATCTGAATTAAAAAAAATTTCAACAACTATTCCATGTATGAAATGCTCTCACAATCTTTGTCTTCTAAAACCTTATAATCTAGTGTAAGTACTAATTACAATGCAAATAAAGTTCATCAAGTAACAAAAAATACAAAGATTATTCGACTAGAGCTCAAAATTCACTGAACATGTTTGTATTCCTGTTATTTGCCACCCCATAAACTAGAGAATTTATAGAGGTGTTATATTATTTGATAGTATTCTCACAAGGAATTCAGAACAGTTTTGGAGGGATTGGTGGGGGAGGGTATTTTGTAGAGAAATCTGGAACTGGAGAGATGACAAACATTCCAAAGATAGGAGGGGAAGTGTGGGACACAAAACCATGGCATATCAGAGAACTGCCAAGGAAAAGTGATTTGTCCAGTTTTGTTAGATGAAAGTGTAGTAACAGGAGGTAGGTCTAGAAAGATAGTTGAGATCATAATAAAGTGGACCTGCTGAGCAGGTTGTGACTTGGAATATAAAAAACAATAAGATTTTTGATTAGAGGAAATGAGTAATAGATGCCCACACTTTCACAGATTGATGGGTTATCTAGCCTTGGGACTTCCTTTTTTCTTCCATTTACTTCAGTGTTAAGTGACATTCTTCAGGGTGGTTTGCAGAAGAGGCTGCAGTCAGCGAAAACTTCTGTGAGGACGGGGACTAACTCACCTGCTCAGGTACCTGCGGCCTTTATACAACCTGTGGTTATAGTGATCTTTTCTTTTTTTTTTTTTAATTTATGAAAGCCTTTTGTTTTTGCTTATTTTAGAGTTATTAGTAGATAACAAGATGACTCAAAAATAGTATAAAACCTAAATCAAAATTTTTATGGAAAATCTTTCTCATAGTCCTATTTCTATCTTTATTCACTTCTTTCTTAACCCAATAGATAACACTTTTCATATACATATTTTTATTCTTCACACTTCCTTTATGCAAAAAGTATCCATGTTTATATGCACATATAGGTGGGTATGTATGTATATGTGTACCCACCTATATTTGCATATAAACACAGGTACTTTTTGCATTAAAAAGTATATGTGCATATTTGTGTTTATATGAGCAAAACACATATATGCACATATATGTGGGTATGTATGTATGAAGGTAGCATAATTGTGCATACCTCTCCAGTTTGCTTTTTTTTTTAGAAATATAACTCTTAAAAAAAAAAGAAATATAACTTTTTTTACCAAGAGTTAAAAAGAGGTGTACAATATTCCTCTATATGGACATACACGTATCATACTTAGTGTAACCAGTATCCTACTAAGAGTCATGAGTATTTTCAATTTTTTCTAAAATAATAAATATTTTTATGTACTTGTATATATTTGAAAATAAGTGTCAGTTATAAATTTTCAGAAATATTATTTATAAGATAAAGGATAAAATAATTTTGATAGTTGCCGCCAAACTACCCAGCATGTTGGGTGTAACTTGTTGCACTTCCACCAGCACTTAATGAGAAGGCTGGAAGAGGCTTCACACAGCTGTTCCAAAAGATTGTGTTGCCAAACTTTTTAGGTGTTTCAAATCTGAAGAAAATTGTATCTCAATATAGTTTAATTTTGTATTTCTGCTATCATGATTAAGGGTGATCTTATTTTTAAAAGATTAAAGGTCTGATTTTCTATGAAAAAATGTATCCTTTCTCAACTGTGTAATTAAAGACCAAAACATTAGTGACATTCAAGCTTAAGATTGAGGTGTTAAAGGAAGCAAGGAATTAGGGATAGCATGTGTAAAATACTGCACATGCAGTAAAGCTTGAAATAGTAGCTAAAAAGGAAATGAAATATGAATGTTCAAATGAAGAAGGAGGAAAGGAATGAAAACAAAGAAACTTAAGAAGGTCTCAGTGGAGACTAAGACTGACTTGGGTAGACAGATTAACCTTAAACAGAAGATAGAACACTTTAATGAGTGTGAATATAGATGAATTGGATATAGATAAGATGAAGTGAGGACAGGAAGCTGAGGGAGTACATGCTTCATGGCGTGAATTTTTGCTGAAATGGTAGGGAAAATCATCTGATGAAAGTGTGTATTTCCTGCATGCCAAAAGCTGGACAGAATATTTTATTTTAAATCTGGACAGAATATAAATTGGCCTTATCAATAACACCAATACGATTGTAAATTTTCAAAATTTTTTCTCTTTTGGTGGATATATCAATTGAATACAATTTTTTTCAATTTCAATGTTTTTTTATTCTTTTATTGTCTTTTGTACATAGATCATAAATACATTTATGCCATTTTCAATGTGTTGATTCTTTGTACAAATTGGAGTGCTTACATCATACTAATAAACATAGCTTTCACTTCATTTACCCATTAGGTACATTTGTGTTCTACACATGATAGATCCAACTTGTACTTGCAATATGCTCCATAGATGTGGTCCTCCTACTATCTCCTACTATCCCTCCTGAACTCCAACTGAGTACAGTGTTGGCTTAATTAATTATTGAGGACACAAAGAATTAGATATGCTACATATCCAATGAAAACTTTTGAAATACTAAGAAGTACACAAAGAGAAGAATTGCAATATAAACCTCTGTATATAAATCCAACTCCATAGAGATATTACAGAACAAGACATTGATTCAGTCCCAGAAGTCTTCATTTTGCCGAATCTAATGGCAATGCATGTGTCGTGTCACTATTCACTCTCTGACCCGCATCTGATGCTGTTGAACACTCCTCCCCTCTCGAAACTCTTTTCATTTGACTTCTGGGGTATTTCATTCTCCCAGCTTTTCTCCAAACTAACTGCATGCTCTTTCTCAATCTCCTTTACTAAATCTTCCTCATCACCTAGCCTTATAGATGTTGAGATATTGCAAGCAAGGCTTTGAATCTCTACTCTTCTGTTTACAAATCCATCTACTAAGTTCATCCCTAAGTGATCTTCTTCACTTCCGTCTGTATGCTAATTAGATCTCACCAAACCTTTTCCTAGCACTAAAACTTTACATGCAATGGTTATTCATAATCTCCAGGTGAAACTATCATGGAGACATTAAGATGACTATGCACTATTCAAAACAAATCTCTTAATTACTCTGTACCTGTCCCCCACCCAACCTGCTTCTTCCCTTTCCTCCTTCATTTCAGTTAATGGCATCACCATTCATTTTTCTTTTCAGGGCAATAGCCCAAGAAATTATATTCAATTCCACCCGTTCCCTCCCATCTCCTACCCCAAACGTCATCCAATTCATCACCAATAAGTAAACAGAGCCTATAAAACATAGACTGAACTTCCATTATGCCATTCACTTGTTTTTTTCTCAATAATGGTTCTTACAAAGGCATATCTTTTCTTTTTAGACTAATGGCTCTTTCATTTTTTAGGGGTTTTTTGTCTGTTTGTTGATATAACAACTTTTTAAAAAATCTGATAACTAAATACACTACAATGTAACATACTGATGGCATCAAATTCTAGACAAAACCACATACACCCATTCTTTAGTAAAAAGTTAAAGAGAGGGTGGCACCTGTGGCTCAAAGGAGTAAGGCACCGGCCCCACATGCCAGAGGTGGTGGGTTCAAACCCAGTCCCAGCCAAAAACTGCAAAAAAAAGTTAGAGAGAATCATATAAACATGAAATGGTGTTGGTTTGCATATGCACATTAACTCAAGAAAGCTGAAGAGATAGCAATTTTTATTACTTTAGTCAGGTTTGGGGGGCCCTAAAGGTGATTTCTGTGCTGTATTTATTAAGAAGTATACTTGATGGCAAGATGATCATGTCTCACAAATGTTGAAAATATTAGTGAAGGATAAAATAGAAATTTTAATAAAAATATTTTTATGTATACAATTTATTTTCTTGCAAATTGTTGCTGTTACATGCTTGAACCCATTTTTTTGTTCTAATAATGTATTTTTATATTTCTAAATGCTAATTGGACATCTAAGGCTTTTATTTAACAGCTTCTCACTTTATAGGAATGTATTAGACATTAAGCAAGGACTCACTGTGTAACAAAACACCCTGAATTAAATCATTTCTTTCCACTCTCATTACTATTACTGAAGAATTCTCCTAATTTCCTCCTTGCTTCTACTCTTCCTACAATAGTCATTTTCCAGGGAGTAGACAGAGTGATGTTTTTAATACTTAGAACATATAACCCTCCTATTAACATATTCCAAATGACTTTCTATTATACTTCAAATTAAATCCAATCTTAAATCTCCTTTCATGATTTGAAGGCTCTCTCTCATAACTCTGCTTTTATTTTTCTTCATTTCATTTAGCTATGGGGAATTTATTATTTATTTGTCAAAATGCTTGGTAAATATTCTTACCTTAAAATGTATGGTTGAGAGAGTACTGACCTTGTCTGTCTTTTTACTACTGAGTATATAGAAGCTAGAACAAGAACAGGCATATAATAAACAGTCAATTTTTTTTAGTCAAAGAATAAATGCTATAAAAGTTGACTATGAGCTACAAAACCAAGAAAGCCTTTTCTGGAGATTTGTGATGTTTACTGGATCTAAAAAATAGGATAAATTAAGGGAAGAGAAGTTACAAATATATTTCAAGTAAATGATGCTGTATCTACCTCATAATGTATATGATACATGTTAAGTAGCTTGGCATTGTGAAAGTCTCGGTTAGAATTCTATATCCATACTACGGTGCCTTCCTAAGGTGCTTTCCTTCCAAGTAAGCAACCACCTGAAAACATATTACCGTAAACTGATGGAAAACATCAACTACCTCTAAGCATTAATTTTTTTTTTTAATTTTTAATTTCAGCTTGCTTGTTCATTCTTCTTTGTTTGAAGTACTCTTTTTTTTTTTTTTTTTTCCTTTTCTTCTTCCTCTGGCGATGCTCTGTCCTGATGTTTTTTTTTTTTTTTTGTTGTTGTTGTTTGTTTGTTTTTTGATGTTAGTAGAGACGGGGTTTTACTCTGGCTCACTGCTACTCATACTGGTCTCAAACCTCTGAGCTCAGGCAATCCACCCGCCTTGGCATCCCACAGCTCTGGGACTACAGGCAGGAGCCATCACACCCGGCCTAAGCATTTAAATTTTAAGCAATCTTACTACCATGATGTTAAAATGTAATAATTTTATGTTTACTTGAGATTCGTTTTTCTAAAAATTTAGAGAATATATTGTTCTGGTCTCTACTGATGTAACCCAAGTTTAGAATCAAAACAGGACATCTTTTTAAAAGAGCTATGAAAGGTAAAATGCTCAGAAAATTGAGTGCTGAGTCAAGGGAAACTTTGTGTTTGTTCATTTATCTTTCTGCTTTAGTTAACTTCGTGTTAGAATTTTAAAGACTAGAAACCGAGCATTGGAGCACAAATTCATCTTTTTGCTAAATGCAGTGAGTGGGGAAATCAAATGATCTGACCCTCCGTATGATACCACCTACTCATACTTTGGTTCTCCTGAAGGAAGTGGGATGTAGGAGGAAAACACGTATACATTGATTACCTCAGGGGTGTCTCCACCACTGGGGTGAGTAAGTATTATGGTGTTACCAAAAACAGTCAACATTTCCTTATCCTCAAGATGCTTACAGCAGCATGAGACATTCATCAGTATAAATTACTGAAGTGATTGTTAATATATCATCATAGCTATGATTTATTTGAGGTATATTATGGGCCACATGTTGTACATACCTCATAGCATTTGATAACCACAAAGGGAGTTAGCATCCCCGTTTTAAAGATAAGGAAGCTAAGGTTAAGAAATTAAGTGCTCAAATTTACCGAGCTATTTAGTAGGCTAGGTCATGATTTGTAGACAGGTCTGAATAATATGAAATCTGTTATTTTCATGATGCCATGCTACAGTTTCAAAGCTGGTTAGGTGTTAGCAGTTAAGCAATGCTGAACTTTATTCATGAGGCCCTAGAGTCTAAAAGGCTCTAAAAGGATTTGCTTTGTTTGATGTCTAAAACAATGCCATCTACAGAAAACCCCTTGCTTGTTCTTTACAGATACTGCTGTATGTAAAAGTACTGTAAAACATGTGAGGAGGAAACATGTTTTTGCCTTAGTTTCTGTCATTCCTCAGGTACATTTTCTATTTCTTTCTTTTTTTTTTTCTTTTCTGTCTCCTCTGCATTTTATGTCTCCCATCAGTCCTTAAATCCCAAAGATTTCTTTTAGGACCCATGCTGTACAATAGCAACCAGCCACAAATGACTATCAAGGGCTTGAAAAATGGCTGGTCTGAACTGAGTGTAAAATAAACACCAGATTTTGAAGACTTACTACAAATAAAGAAAATGTAAAAGATCTCATTAATATCTTTGTATTTATTATATGCTTAAATTATTAAATTTTGATACACTGAGTTAAATAGATTATTAAAATTAATTTCACCTACCTCATTTTACTAATCCAATGTCACCATCATAAACTTTTAAATTACCTCTGCGGCTCACATTATACCAGACGTCATGGCTAAACTACCTTTTTATCCTTTTTCTTTTTTACAAGACTCTTCTGAGAGTCCTATCCATTCTCATGATTTAAAATTTAATCCCTCAAATATGGTCCCTAAATTCCTGTCTTCTGCCTGTGCCTCACTTCCAAAATTGCCCTAGTTTCTAATTGTCATTTGATACCCCTTCCAGGACATCCCATCAGTAGTTTAAACTGAGTTAAATCTACTACGTCCCCTATAAAAGTCTTTTTATCCTTTTTCTAATTCCAGTTAACATAACTCTATTCTCGAAGTCACCCAAACAAGTAGTCTTGGAATTCCCAATGACTCTTCTCTTTCATTTATTCCATACAGCCAATCAATTCCCATGTTTTAACATCATCTGTTTTTTTCTCTCCATTTGCACTTACCATCATATTCACCAATGGGTAATCTATTATGTCTTTTTTTTTTAACAACCCATTTTTATTTTTTTTATTAAATCATAGCTGTGTACATTGATATATTCATGGGGCATCATTCACTAGCTTCACAGACCATTTACCAAGTTTCACATATACCCTTGTAAGATGCACCGCTGGTGTAATCCCACCAATCCCCTTCCCTCTACCCACCTCCCCCCTCCCTCCCCTCCCTTTCCCCCTTCCCCCTATTCTTCCCCCTATTCTTAGGTTGTAACTGGGTTATAGCTTTCATATGAAAGCCATAAATTAGTTTCATAGTAGGACTGAGTACACTGGGTACTTTTTCTTCCATTCTTGAGATACTTTACTAAGAAGAATATGTTCTAGCTCCATCCATGTAAACATGAAAGAGGTAAAGTCTCCATCTTTCTTTAAGGCTGCATAATATTCCATGGTATACATATACCATTAATCCATTCGTGGATCGATGGGCACTTGGGCTTCCTCCATGAATTAGCAATTATGAATTGGGCTGCAATAAACATTCTGGTACAAATATCTTTGTTATGATGTGATTTTTGGTGTCTGGGTATATGCCCAGTAGAGGGATTACAGGATTGAATGGCAGATCTATTTTTAGATCTCTAAGTGTTCTCCATATGTCTTTCCAAAAGGAATGTATTAATTTGCATTCCCACCAGCAGTGCAAAAGTGTTCCCTTTTCTCCACATCCACGCCAACATCTCTGGTCTTGGGATTTTGTGATATAGGCTAGTCTCACTGGAGTCAGATGCTATCTCAAAGTAGTTTTGATTTACATTTCTCCAATGATTAAAGATGATGAGCATTTTTTCATATGTCTGAAGGCCGCACGCCTGTCTTCTTCAGAGAAGTTTCTCTTCAAATCCCTTGCCCCGCCTGCGATGGGATCCCTTGCTCTATTCTTGCTAATGCGTTTGAGTTCTCTGTGGATTCTGGTTATTAAACCTTTGTTGGAGACATAACCTGCAAATATCTTCTCCCATTCTGAGGGCTGTCTGCTTGCTTTACTTACTGTGTTCTTGGCTGTGCAGAAGCTTTTTAGTTTGATCAAGTCCCAGTAGTGTATTTTTGAAGCTGCTTCAATTACCCATGGGGTCCTCCTCATAAAATACTGGCCCAGACCGATTTCTTCGAGGGTTTTCCCTGCACTCTCTTTATATCATGTCTTAAGTTTAAATCTTTGATCCAGTGAGAGTCTATCTTAGTTAATGGTGAAAGGTGTGGGTCCAGTTTCAGTCTTCTACAAGTTGCCAGCCAGTTCACCCAGCACCATTTGTTAAATAGGGAATCTTTTCCCTACTGAATGTTTTTAATTGGCTTGTCAAAGATTAAATAATGGTAAGTAGCTGGGTTCTTCTCTTGGTTCTCTATTCTGTTCCAGACATCTACTTCTCTGTTTTTGTGCCAATACCATGCCGTTTTGATCACTATCAATTTGTAGTATAGTCTGAAGTCTGGTAGCATAATTCCTCCTGCTTTGTTTTTATTTCTGAGTAATGTCTTGGCTATTTGAGGTTTTTTCTGATTCCATATAAAATGAAGTATTGTTTTTTCAAGATCTTTAAAGTATAACAGTTCAGCTTTAATAGGGATTGCATTGAAATTATATATTGCTTTGGGTAGTATGGACATTTTAACAATGTTGGTTCTTCCCAGCCATGAGCATGGTATATTTTTCCATTTGTTAATATTTTCAGCTATTTCTTTTCTTAGAGTTTCATAGTTCTCTTTATAGAGATATTTCACGTCCTTTGTTAGATAAACTCCCAAATATTTCATCTTTGGCACTACTGTGAATGGGATAGAGTCCTTAACTGTTTTTTCAACTTGACTATTGTTGGTATATATAAAGGCTACCGATTTATGAATGTTGATTTTGTAACCTGAGACGCTGCTGTATTCCTTGATCACTTCTAAGCGTTTTGTAGTAGAATCCCTAGTGTTTTCCAGATATACAATCATATCATCTATGAAGAGTGAAAGTTTGATCTCTTCTGACCCTATATGGATACCCTTGATCACCTTTTCTTCCCAAATTGCGGTGGCTAAAACTTCCATTACAATGTTAAAAAGAAATGGAGACGATGGGCAGCCTTGTCTGGTTCCTGATCTGAGTGGAAATGATTCCAATTTAACTCCTTTCAATATGATATTGGCTGTGGGTTTGCTGTAGATGGTCTCTATCAGTTTAAGAAATGTCCCTTCTATACCAATTTTCTTAAGTGTTCTGACCATAAAGGGATGCTGGATATTATCAAAAGCTATTTCTGGATCAATTGAGAGAATCATATGGTCTTTGGTTTTTAATTTGTTTATGTGCTGAATAATACTTATAGATTTATGTATATTGAACCAGCTTTGAGACCCTGGGATAAAACCAACTTGGTCATGATGTATAATTTGTTTGATGTGTTGCTGGATTCTGTTTGTCAGGATCTTGTTGAATATTTTTGCATCTATATTCATTAGTGATATTGGTCTATAATTTTCTTTTCTTGTTGGATGTTTTCCTGGTTTGGGGATCAGGGTGATGTTTGCTTCAAAGAACATATTAGGTAGTCTTCCTTCTTTTTCTACTTTTTGGAAAAGGTTGAGTAATATAGGTACTAATTCCTCTTTAAAGGTTTGGTAGAATTCTGACGTGAAACCATCTGGTCCCGGGCTTTTCTTTTTAGGGAGGTTTTGTATGGTTGATGCTATTTCCGAACTTGATATGGGCCTGTTCAACATTTCCACTTGATTCTGGCTAAGTCTTGGAAGGTGACGTGCTTCCAAGTATTGGTAAATTTCCTTCAGAATTTCATATTTCTGAGAATAAAGTTTCTTGTAATATTCATTAAGGATTTTTTGGATTTCTGAGGAGTCTGTTGTTATTTCGTCTTTGTTGTTTCTGATTGATGAGATTAGAGATTTTACTCTTTTTCTCCTGATTAGGTTGGCCAAAGGTTTATCTATTTTATTGACGTTTTCGAAAAACCAGCTTTTTGATTTATTGATCTGTTGTATTATTCTTTTGTTTTCAATTTCATTTAGTTCTGCTCTAATTTTGGTTATTTCTTTTCTTCTACTGGGTTTGGGGTTGGAATGTTCTTCCTTTTCCAGTTGCTTGAGATGTCCCATTAAGTTGTTAACTTCCTCTCTTTCTGTTCTCTTGAGGAAGGCTTGCAGTGCTATAAATATCCCTCTTAGAACTGCCTTTGCGGTGTCCCAGAGGTTCTGACAGTTCGTGTCTTCATTGTTGTTTTTTTCCAAAAAGTTGGCAATTTCTTTCTTAATCTCATCTCTGACCCAGCTATCGTTCAGCATAAGGTTATTTAACTTCCATGTTTTTGTATGAGTATGCAGATTGTTACTCAGCTCAAGTTTTATTCCATGGTGGTCCGAAAAGATGCATGGAATAATTTCTATTCCTTTAAATTTACTGAGGTTAGACTTGTGACCTACGATGTGATCAATTTTGGAGTAAGTTCCATGGGCTAATGAGAAGTATGTGTTTTCAGTTTTGTTGGGATGAAATGTTCTGTAGATGTCTGCTAAATCCAAATGTTGGATGGTTAGGTTTAAATCTAAGATTTCTTTGCTCAGCTTCTTCGATTCTTGGAGGATCGATCCAACACTGCCAAAGAAGTGTTGAAATCTCTGACTATTGTGGAGCTGGAGGAAATCAAGTTGCTTATGTCTGTTAGAGTTTCTCTTATAAATTGAGGTGCATTCTGGTTGGGTGCATAGATGTTCATAATTGAGATCTTATCATATTGAGTATTACCCTTAACAAATATGAAGTGACCATTCTTGTCCTTCTTTACTTTTGTTGGTTTAAAGCCTATTGTATCTGCAAATAAAATTGCAACACCTGCTTTTTTCTGATTACCATTTGCCTGAAATATGGATGACCATCCTTTCACCCTGAGTCTGTATTTGTCTTTTAAGTTAAGATGTAACTCTTGTATGCAACAGATATCTGGCCTGAGTTTTTGTATCCAGTCAGCTAACCTATCCCTCTTTAGAGGACAGTTTAAGCCGTGCACATTAATGGAGAATATTGATAAGTCTGGTGAAGTTTTGGGTATCGAGTTTTTCAAAAGTCCAGTGGGCATTTTTAATCCTTTCACCAGTGTGGAAATTGGAGTTTGATCTGAAGTTTCTGAGTATGTTTACTTTTGTGGTATAGGATTGGGTTGGTCATTATGGAGGATAGGTCTGAGAATATCCTGAAGCGCTGGTTTGGTTATGGCAAATTTCTTCAACATATGAATGTCATTAAAGTATTTAATTTCTCCATCATAAATGAAACTCAGTTTAGCTGGATACAAGATCCGGGGTTGAAAGTTATTTTGCTTTAGGAGATTAAAAGTCGGTGACCACCGTCTTCTGGCTTGAAAAGTTTCAGCAGAGAGATCTGCAGTCATTCTAATATTCTTCCCTTTCAAGGTAATGGTTTTCTTTCTCCTGGCAGCTTTGAGGATTTTCTCCTTCATATTAACTTTAGTGAAGTTAATTATGATATGCCTGAGGGATGTCTTATTGGGGTTGAGTCATGCTGGGCTTCTAAAGCTGTCCGCTATCTGAATTTCAGAATCTCTAGGCATGTCTGGAAAATTCTCTTTCATAATTTCATGCAGAAGGGCCTCTGTGCCCAGCGAGTCCACTTCATCTCTTTCTGGAACTCCTATGATTCAGATATTTGCCTTCTTCAAATTATCCCAGAGCTCTCTGAGAGAATGATCCGTTTTTGCTCTCCATTTCTCTTCCTCTTTGAGAGTTTGGGAGCGTTCAAAGGCTTTATCTTCAATGTCAGAAATCCTTTCTTCTGCTTGCTCCATTCTGTTGCTGAGGGATTCTACTGTATTTTTCACATCTTTGAGGGCTGCAAATTCTTGCTTCAGTGTGTCTAAGTCTTTGGTGGTTTTGTCTTTAAATTCGTTAAATTCTTGAGACAACTTTTGAATTTCTCCTCGAATTCCTAATTCCACTTTGTTAATCTTGTCTGCAATCCAAATTCTGAATTCGATTTCTGACATCTCAGCCAGTTGTTTATGAATAGGATCTTCAATTGCATCTGCCATATCTTTCTTTGAGGGGGTTGATCTATTCTGGTTATTCATGTTACCAGAGTTTTTCTACTGATTCCGCCCCTTGGTTGTTTTACTCCCTCTGATTTTTTCCCCTGGGGCTTTGTTGAGGGCCTGTACAGTGTTGTGGCCTGAGAAACTGGGGCCCTGTCTGGTGTGGTGGGGCTAAGTGGTTCTGTCTTGTTTTCAGGTGGTTTATGTTTCACCGTAGTGAAACAGGTACTCTGGATTGAAGTCTCAGCTGTGGAGAAATATCAGCAATTAAGTGACCCCACCCCCACCAGCAAACAATTGGAAAAGAAAAATCAAACCTTCCTACCACCGTGCACCCAGGGCACCACCTTATTTGTCCTCAGGTGATTGGTTCATTTCAAAAAGTCCAAATCAGTTGTCTCAGTCTGTACCTGTCTTGGGTGAGAGAGTTTAAGAGGTCTCTGGGAACTGGATCACAGGGGTCTGGTGATTACTCTGGTGTGGCTTGCTCCAGTGCTGCGTGGAGTCAGGAGGAGCCACACAGCCAATAGATCAGTCTGGGAAGGTTGATGCCTCCTTCCCCACCTTGCACCGCTGTCACACCCAGTAACTGATAGCCCTGCAGTTGGCTGACCCAGTTGCCTGTAGTGAATCGGTACTCCAGGAGTTTGCACCTGCCTGAATCACAAGGAAGTCTCCCAGGCCGCTGCGCTCTGCCTCTCTCTAGCAGGAGGAGGTGAGGCCTGACAACCTCGCGCGCTTGATGAAGGTTGGGGGTTTTCACTCAGGTCCAGTCTCGCACCTGATTAATGTTACTGACAGAACAGAACAACTCTGTGGTTCCCCTGCAGAAGAGAAGCTGAATTGAGTTCCAAATCAGCTTGTCTTTGCTCTTGTATTGTCTGTAGGCTGACAATCCCCTGAGGGCCAGGTGTGTCTTAGGTTTAGTAAAGGGGACCTCTGGGTCAGCCCCACCCTGGGAGTTTCCCTGGTTTGCAAGTTGGAGTAGCCTCAGGCAAATCCTATACTCAGAGTCTCTGGTTACCCAGGGAGACAGGGGGTGTGGCTTCAGAATATTCGGTAGTAAGCCGTATTGCTAGCAAAAACGCGCTGCTGTTTTATGGCTTAGGCAACCACTGCTCCGGTGTAGCTCCCTCTGGCCAACTGTCCTCTCTCCGCTCCCATACCCCAGAGTCTGCACTGACCGCCTGCAGCCCAGCACTGTCTACACCCCTTGAGCAATCGCCCAAGAGTCTAGACCCCTGAAGAACAGGCCTCCAAACCTTGGAGCGAGAGCAGAGGGGAATGCAGGGAGTGCTGGGAGCCTGGGGTTGCGGGCAGAGAACACACACAGCTTTACACAGTTTTATGCCTGGCCGTATTGTCACCAAAAGACAGCTGTTGCACTGTGCCTCAGGGAACTGCCACTCCAGTGCAGTCCCCTCTCCGCTGACCGGGACTGGCCTCCAGACCTCAGTGTGAGTAAAGGGGAGCCCTGGGAGCTCAGAATTCCAGGTAGAGACTATATACAGTTTATACAGTTTTATGCCTGGCAGGAGGATGCCGCGGCACCCTAGTAGGGGAGATAGGTCCAGTTTTTAGAGGGTCTCTCCCGTGGAGTGTAGTGGGAGGATCTTTGAACTCTGCCGGATTGTTTGTGGGGCACTCTGAGCCATTCTCATGGGGGACGGGACTCCCGTCCGCTTGGTGATGGATTTTGTACCTTTTGTTTGTATCCTTGTGGTTGCAGCTCACCTCAGTGGGGTTGACATGCGTTCTTCAACCTTCTCTCTTAGTGCAGCTCAAATCCACCAGGTTACTTGCTGAATTTTTGTCCTTTAACTCTCCTTCTGGATGGGAGCCTCTGTGGAAAGCTGGCTTCAGTCAGCCATCTTGTCTCCTCCCCCCCATTATGTCTTATATGAACCACAGCAGAGGGAGTCTTACTTGCTTTCATAATACTATATCTCTTATCCCTGTAGTTTGCTTATTACAGATGTATTTTGTGTCTTTAGGTGATGATTGATTTTAAATTAATTTATATACATAAGAATGCTTATAATCTATTTATATTCTATGTAGGGTTCTAAAAGTGATTTTGCCTATATTATGTTCCTTGATAATTCTAGCAAGCCAGTGAGAAAAGCAGGATCTTTTAATAGCTTAATTGAAGAAGGCAATGAAGCATGGAGATATTCAATTGTGTGGGGACACACAAGGATTAGAACACATTTCAGGTATATGCATTAGAATATATTCTTCTCAAATTCTGGTCCAGAACTTTTTTCCTTCCTTCTAGAGATAGTAAAGGTATTAAAAGCATAGACTAGGAAGTCAAAAAAAACAGAGTTCAGTCCTGGGCTCCACCACTTGCTCGAATATCATATATGTTATTACGGACTAGCTACCATCATTCTGAATCTGAGTTTCCTTATCTGTAAAATGGGACATTTCCTCATGAGGAAAAAAGAAAATAATGCATGTAAAGAACTTTGCCTAGTTTGAGGCACATAATGAGAGCTTTTATAAGTTTAAATATAGTGGTAATAGAGCAGTAATAATAATTGTTTCATTGATTTGACTTGAATCAAGTAGTGACCATTTTTTCCTTCACTATGATACAAAAATCATGCTTACAAAATTTTGGTTTATTTCAATTCTAAGCATTATGATAAGATTATGATACTCATCAAAAGCAATTTCTTGCTATTAGTTTCATTTCCTTAATACAGCTGTGTGGGGGAGTATAGTATAGCCTTGTGAGGGAGAGGGAAGAAGAGCTAACTCTGTTTGTTTACCAATTTTGGGTTTATCTGGAAATCTTTTTTTCAAGCAGTTCAAGATGTGTCCTCACCAAAAATAGCCTTTAATTTTGAAGGATTTAAATTTATTGCACAGAGAAATTAAGAACAGGTAGTCAGCCATTTACTCTTGGAAATGACATTAAAATGAAGCAAAGAAAAACTACAGACACAAGGAGAAAGAAAAAATATAATTCCCTTCACTTACTTTTATTTTAACTGTAATATTTGTATAAGACAGTAAGGTGTAGATGGTTCATATAGATGGTTCATGAAACAGATACATTGAAGTTCTAGCAAAATTAGTCTTAAAAGGAAAAATAGGAAAAAAAAAAAAGTCCAGGTTTCTGACCCAGTTAAGAAGTCTCTTTTTGTTTTGTTTCATTGTTCACCTGGGGAAAGCCAGCTTAAGATTTCATACTTGGAGTTTGAATGAATATATTAATCTCAGTCCTAATCCTGAAAGCAATTGGTATTATGGCATCCAGTTAATGAGAGCAAGGTGTAGCCTGGGGGAACCCAAGTGCTGACAAAATGCAGGGGAGGAGAGCTGTGGTACTGTCCTTAGAGAGCCTGCTAGATCCTATGGCCCCCTGGCACTGGGCTTGAGGTTAGAAGTCTGGCTATAGGAAAGGGGATTAGTAAGTGGGCAACAGGTTCAGGGTGCAAAACCAGCTTGACAGGAAAACCAGAGACTAGTTAACATGACAGATGGGTAGAGAGTATGCCTTGGGGCAGGGATGGGGGATGCAGAGGTTGTTGTGACTTCCCCAGCCATGGTGCACAGTGTCCTAGCTCCATCTGGCAACTCTAGATGTGGAGAGATAGGAATGAAACACAGGAACTCAACACTTGGGACTGGGAATCAAAACCATTCTAAGGATGGCAGTGAATCTGAACTTGTTGGTAATTCTCATGGTACTGGGAAAGTTAGAGGCAGGGGATTTCAAACAAATACCAAGTGTATATAATGTTCTAGGTACCCCACAGAACAACAAAACTGAAAAATACAGTGTCTGACATTGAAGTAGTCCACAGCCAATTAGGGCAAAAAAGACACATAGTTCACATATAGAACAGAAAACAATATAAGTCAGAATATAATTAACAGCCAAATTATAATATGATAGGAACAGTAAAGGAGGCCAAAGAAGAGCAAAGAGGTAAAGGGGGAACTAGCCCAGCCAGAACAAAGAATGAAGCTCAGTTCCTATTCTTTGTAACTGAGAACCTGTGGAGAAAATTGTAAGAATAAATAAAATAATGTTCATGTTCAATGAACATCTTTCTAAAGCAGAAGAACAAATAAAATAATGTTAATGTTCAATGAATATTTTTCTAAAGGCAGACTCTTGATTCAGCTCTCCATTTCCAATTTTTTTTCTCCATTTCCAATTTTATGAGCATGGATTTAAAAATAATAGAATATTGATAATGGTATTGACCTAATATGCAGCACAAATTCCACTCCACCCATAAGAGCAGCAGTGTTCCTCGAGGTTGATGGCAAGAATGACAGTCACTACTGCTCTCAAACCAGTCAGGATACCTACACAAGAGAAATGGATAGGAGAGGACCTGTGGGCCAGAGATGACTACAGGATGTCTTTTCTAAGGCATCTTCTCTAGATGCCCTGTCTACAGACTGTGGAAGCTGTCTACCTCCAGCTAACTCTTACCATGCACACCAGGACCAATTTGCTACATCTTGCATCTTTTGATTTTTCAAGTGAACACATATAGTCACACACCTTTTTCCTATTTTTTTTTAAAGTAACAACCCTCATTTTTCAATTGGAAACTGATTCAAAACATTCTAAAACATTGTTCAGGCCCAACAACATATGTCTGTGGGTTGAATTTGGTTGGCAGTCTGCCGGTTTTCCACCTCTTCTTGAATTTATAGCTGCTCCTAAGAAAGCAGGAGCAGAGGGTAATGATTAGTGAGAACTATAGTCTTCCAAATAACTTCTGTACCTACAATCAATCTTAATAAATGCGTAGAGACTGACTACAGCATTAGATTATACTGCGGGAAAAAAGCATCCATTTATGTATAGCTTCTTCATTTAGGTCCTTGTTTTGTCTGTCTAGCTTTCATGACTGGGCTCGTTTTCTAACTTGAAAGAACAAACCTTCTTCTCCTGCCAACCCACCCCAAAGCATCTTTTTGAAATCATTAAAGGATGTCTCCAAAAGTTTAACTTTACCAAGTAATTGTGACTATACTAATCTTTACATCAACTGACATTTTGAATCCTGTTCCATAGGGTATGGATCTACAATGTGTGGATGTTCTGTTGAAGGGGAGATAAGGCAGAATTTTGTGTCCCTTGGGTTGTCTGCATGCCCACATACACACATGCAGACACCAAAGCCACTAGTGCCCAACACAGGAGCGTGTAGCCAGGGTATGGCTGCATAGCTTATTTCATCACATGTGTCATCTATTAACAGATTACATCACTAAGTCTCAGAAGAAGTTATGACAAAGGATATCAGCAAAGAAAGTGAGACAGAAAAAATACTGTTCAATATCTTCAAATTAAATAGGCAATTCTCAGAACCATTTTAAGACCCACGTATTTATGCATTCTCTTTTTTATTTTAATGTACACATGCACAAATCTTATATTTCACTTTGTGAAGAGCCTAAATTTAGACCTACATTTGGCTACACTAATTCAAATTACTATCCAACTCCATTAACTGGAGCCTCTTAGGTAGATAACACAGCTGTCCCCTCTACCTCTCAGCTCATAGGGGAGGGCTTGAAACTTTATTTTAAAGAAGAGGAAGCAAAGCTAAACTTGTTTAAATGGGTTATCTATCTCCTTAGATTAATCTAATCTTCTTAGATTAAGTTTCTTGATCATATAGCTAAAGTTCTTCAAGGGAGTAAAGGTATGAAGAGAACCCTCAGTTATTCGACCTAGAAAGAACAGGATTCATTTCAAAATAGTTCATTGAAGTATCTCTGACAACAAGAACCGAAAAACTCAATCTAGATTTCTATTTAAGTAATGCAAACTGGCAAATATTCTTTTCACTATTTTGATAATTTGGAGTTCTTGAAAGGAATCCTGCAGAAATAATGTTTTGTGAAAACTTTTGTTCTCAAAGCAAACTTGCTTTGATCTTTAACAAGGAGAACCTTTTCCCAAATTGATGTTGCTTGGCTCACTCTTTACCAAGTTCATGATATAAACAAACAAAATAACAAAGCATTTACACTGAAGTTTTATAATAAACCCAGATTGCCTGAATTATGATTTTTGGGTTTTTTTTTCAGTGTAACAGGACTCATTTTGCAGCAATATTTAGGACTAGATGTATGTTCTGAATATCTAAACATCATATTTTAATTAATCTCAAATAGGGCACGCACAGCATCATTTTCACATACCTACGTGTCTATGTCTCTGTTTACTTACCTACTTAGCTGCTTACTCACTGTCTCTCAGGATTTCTAACTATGAACCATACAATTCCCTCTCAGCATCAAGTTCTAAAGAGAACTTTAATCCCCCCCCACAAAAAAAAAATAAAGCAATTATGAACATAGCACCAATGGGCAGTAAAATAAGAAGACACTATATTATTTACTAACAACTTTAGAATGATGAAGATATAAAATAAAAAATAAATTATAAAAACCTATATAAAAAAATAACACACACACACACAAAACGGTCTGCAACTGAATCCCTGAGGAACAAGGGTCACACGTGCGGTTTCCTCCGTCTTCCTGAACCTGAATATCTGTGGCAGGTGTGGCTAAGTCTGTGCATTCAACAAGCTCCCACACACTGACCACTGGGAATCACTACTCTGTGGCTTTATTCCTCGTCACTGCTAGAGCTATCTGCTCATGTTTAACTGCAGTTATTTCTAACTCCTAGGAGAAATCTTAGTTTGATGCAGGTAATCTATAACTAATTCCAGCAGAATAGAATTCTGTGGGTTCAACATCAAATTCTACAAATGATCTTGGTTTGGTTCTGGATTGTAAGGTCCCTGCCAAGTGCATTGCCACCTTATTTACAACCCTCAGCATTTCAGCCAGTCACCTCTTTCTCATCGAGCATTTAGTTCGTCTCTGACCACAACTTCATCTACTGGTAACCTGGCCACTCATTGCCTCTTTCCTTTGCTAGGATTAAGGTTCTACCTTTCTATAGCTGATCTCTCTTGTGGGTAATCGAGCTAAACAAATACCCGGTACTGAGAACTGTGCCACGTAGCAACAGACCTAGTTGATAAGAATCTGCAAATCTGAACTTCTCTGTATTGCTTCTCTCAGGATTATCAATGGCTGTTCCTACCCACTTGTTACAGAACACTTCTTATTCAACTTGTCTTCCAGCTGCCAAGGTTTACCAAGGCTGTGATATATACTTACCCAACACGGTTAGTACCTTTCGATTGCTCCTCTCATAAACACGTGTTGCTCATTGAGTTCTCCAGCAACTGATCACTACAGACTATAGTTCCTGGTCCTCTCTTAACTCAAGAAATCAAGAGAGCTGACAGGGCTTCCTAATCAAAAAAGATCACAGTTCTAAAAACAAAATTTGAAATAATAAACCATTTAGAGAAATACATGAGCATATTTTTTGTGACCTTGTATTAGACAAGGGTTTGTTAAGAGGGAGAAAACAAGCACTAATCATAAAAGGAAATAATAATTGGACAATATTAGAATTAAGGATTATTAATGAAAGGATACCATTAAAAGAGCAAAAAATCATGCCCCAGAGTGGAAAAAGATAATTATTACAACAAATATATTAAATATAACTTTTACTCAGAATATTTAAACAACTACAAATCAATAAGAAAAGAGCAGACAATGTAATAGAAAAATAACCAAAAGTCTTGCACAGGCACTTCACAAAAGAATATGGCACAGCAATTATCTACATAAATAAAAATTTGAGTGAAATAAGCCCAGTAAGAAAAAAAAATACACATTTTAGGATTTCATTTATATAAAGTTCAAAAACAAGCAAAACAAAGAAGATAGAATAATGGTCTGTCCACTAAGGTGTAGACTCTGGCGAGCTTTGGGGGATATTAGGGGGGGGTCATTGTTGCGTTTCTTGGTTTTTGCTATAATTATGTGAGTGTGTTCAGTTTTTGACAATTCATTGAAATTTGTATAAAAACACAGGCATGCATACACAAACATGTGCACACACATACACACAAGCTATTTAAAATGTATTTTACACGGAGATAATTGAGCAGGAGAGAACTGATTTTTAAATGCATGAAAGGAGATATTCTGAAAATTTTTGTTTTAATGGTATAGTCACTGTCCTTCACAATAGACTATGACATTACTGTCCCTTCATTTGACATGCCCTTTTGGCACTGAAATTCAATCTAATCAATTCAGAGATTGGAGACATGAGCATTAGGGAAAGACTAATAGATATAATAACAAGTTTGCTAAATAAAGCATATGTCAGCCATATTTGATGACTGTCAATTACTCATTTACTGTTAATCACTGCCGATCATTAATTATGCAATATGCAACTTGCACATATTTGAACTCCGGGCAGGCTGAGATAAAGACAGCCTGGTACAACTGCAACTAACGGATGATCAGATTCTGCCTGATAAAAAGACTTTGCTACTGAGTCAAGCCCTTTAGAAAAAAACAACTGTAGAACAAGAAACTTCAGGGAATGGAAACAATCACAGGTTAGAGTTTACTTTTTACACTTGGTACCCTTCCAACAAAGAGTGGAGAATTAGGCTTGTCCCAGAGAGACTCTGAGTCCTTGCTGGTTTTGCCAGTGTTTTCTAGCACTATAGCGGCAGAGCAACTTATTCTATAGCTGATATTTTCTCCTTAAGTGATATTTCATCATTAGTGCCCCAAGATAGTCACCCTGTTTTCCCTTAATTGATACTGTACCCAAGAGGCGGAAAATGGCTCAGCATTTCTTGCTAGATTAGGTCAAAACTGACAGAGGAAACAGAGAAGATTGCATTACTTATGCCCCTTAAAGTTCTCGTCCGTATCTAAGGTGATTGCCATTTCATAAAATCTCTTCTGCTCTCTTAATGTAATTACAATGGCACAGGCATTTTGTTCCTATTTGCTTTTCATTTTTTTAACTACCTGCCTGATCATCAGAGGAATATTCAGAAGCAATCCCACTAATCTTAAGTTTATTTTTCTTCTAGCCTTTTAATTAGGTGCAATAGTACCCTGGGACCTTTTTTACTTAAGCACTTTATATAGTCACTCCTGTCACGTCTTTACTTTTCTTTTTATTGGATTGGGGACTAGAAACATTAGAAAATGTATATCGATTTTCAAAATAAGGTTCCTAAAGTTCTGAATTTTTTTTCCATATCATAGGTTGTTGTCATCAGATTAACATTTGCAAATAGATGCTTTGGTATTTATTCTGATTTAAAGTTAATTAAGAGGCATCCCATGTGCATGCTACATATTCATTTTGCAAGTTTAGCGGTGCAGTTGGGGATCTGTTCTTGCGAATTTCTTTTCAGCAAATTTTTGGGAAGGGATTATACCTTAAACAAAATCATCAAATTCTCCCAGCGTGTGTAAGACAAAACCTGACTCTTTAACAGGAATGACAAGGTTCTCCTGATCAAGCCCTATCAAGCCTAACTTCCCCACCCAGCCACCAACATTGCAGTGCATTGTTGCTCCTCTCTTCCTTACTCTTGTGACTCAGCCTGCACTGCCCCTAATGTCCCCTGTCTACCCTTTGGAGCATTCTTAATAATATTTTCATAAACTGTGGGATGTCGCAAGTCTATGTCTTAGAGTAGAGGCTAAATTAACACTTGACGTGTAAAATCAGCTACTTTGCTCCCAATAGGATCGAGGTTAAAAGATTAAGGTGCCCAGAGGATCAGGGATGGCAAAAAGATGAAGGTCACCTACTGCACTTTAGTCGACTTTCCAAACTTATTTTCTGTGTCATTTTCACATTTTAGGATGGCCACCTACAATAATAATAACTGTATTTCAATCTACCACCCAGCTGACGTGCCAGACCTTGTCAATAAATGCAACTTGTCCCCCAGATTCCCTGATATAAGTTAAATAAATGCAAAACCTCATTATCATATTTCCTATATGCAGCACCTGCCCCATCAGAGACACTGTTACTCAACGGGTTGGCTGTGGTCAAATTCCTTTACTGTGATCTTCCTTTCTTACTATATTTGACATTTTTGAAACTGAGTTTTATTGTACTCTCTCAGCTTATAGACGTGGTCTGGGGAAATTAGCCTTAATAGAGATGTAGAAGTCATGGGAAGAAAAAGAAAAGGAAAGTGAACTGCAAGGAAACTAAAATTAAAATGTTACTTGGGTAAATGGCTGCTGTGGGGGGAACAACAAACAATCACAATGCAAGTTAATTACTGACCTGTCAGGAAAGTGTGATACGAAGGTTATGCTACACAATACTGGAGCTACCACAGCCACAAGTCATTTCCACAGGGGAACAAACAGACTTTGTTCTACCACGGATCAACGTAAGATCTTTCCAGGGGATAGAAATGAATTTCTCAGAGAAATAATATTTCACTGTGGAGTTGACATGAGCTATTAGCAGACCTGGGGAAATGGCTCTTCTCACACATGCAGGGAAAGGAATGGGGTCATGTCACCACAGAAGGTTCCCGTGTGTTTGGGCTGAGAGGACCTTGGCTTTTCTTGGTGGTTGTGGCAACCAGAAAACAACCTTGTCACATAGTGTGTGCCCGGGCTGACATCCGTGAAATGGGGATCCCCTGTTCTGTGCTTGTCTTTGAGACAATTTTCCTTCCCAAACACCAGGTGGTAATCCACATTTTGCAAGAAAGTCCTTTGAGAAAGAATGTCAAGCACCTAACAAAATCTGAAACTAAGAGAAGTCGGTTCTCAAAACAAATGACCCTGTTAAACACCAAGACCATGATAAATGTGGTCAGTTTTTTCCTAAAGTAAAGGAAACATAAGGGTTAGTATGAAATGAAAATATGGTGTTCTTCACGTTTTGGGAAGTGTATATGAATCTCTAAGCATACATTAATATTGGCTTCAGGAAGCATGAAAAACGTTGTTTCTTTCTGCCTATAACTTACAATAATAAAATGTGCATAGTTCACTGTGTCTTAGAAATATTAGCAAACATGAGTTATGCCTATTTTTTAAAAATAAGAATTTGATCAAGGACATTTTCCCATTTGTTTGCTTTGCTAGGCTAAATCCACTAGCATTAACTAGTTTCCATATTTGTTTTCCATTTATATATTCAAAAAGCATTTATTAAGTCCTCATTATCATGTCAGGAAATACAGGAACATTAAAAAATCTTTAAGTAGAAAGAATTACATGATATATATCTAATAGGGCTGCACTGTCATCATTATATCTGTCTTATTTTCTTTAAAATTCTTGTCACCTTACTTTTTCCTTATTTTCCACTTGATTTAGGGGTCTATGAACCAAGGGTGTTTGGGGGTGCAAGCCCTGAGTACTGTCTTATAATTATTTTGAACAAGCTGTGGGACCTTGGGGAAGATATTCAGAATCCTGAGCCTCAATTACCTCTGTTCTGTACTGTAGGAACTATATCATGGTGCCTATTCAGTTTCTAGCTCAAAAAATTTTTACTCTTAATGCTTTTACTCTTAATGCTGCTGATGTGAGAGAGATGTCAAAAATATACTTTCTAACTCAAAAGGGCAGGCTGCTGAGCCTTCATGTAATTAACAGAGTGCAACAAATAATTGGCAGAGCAGCTATAAAATTTACAATTAGATGAAATATCGTGCTCATTCCTACTTGTGGATTTGCAGCATGAGTGGGGAAATTGAGCCCAAGAATACCACTGACTCCAGCAGAGCCCATGTTTGTGTGGCTCTTAAAAAGTGCATTCTCATTACTGCTTCCTGTTTTTCAGAAGGATTGAAAGTGGGACTAGTGCAATATCACGATGTATTTTTGCTCTTCTCTTAGAACACATAAAATCAGGAAGTCTAGAGAAATACTGAAGCCAGTCTTAAGTGATTTACATTTCAGTTTATAACTGAGAAATATTTAGTTGGGGAGTTTTGTAAAATCAATGGATATCTTAGACATATGCAAAATGAACCAGTTGTTCGATATTTTCATTAGTCATTCACCAATGCTCCGTGTGCCTTCCGTAAGAATATAAATGCACAAGGATAGGTGTTTTCTCCAACAAAATTAACAATAACAATAATGAGGGTGACATGAGTGTACAATATGTTCTAGGAAGAACAAGGGGAATATTGAGCAGGCATGTAGATAAAATAAAACCTAAAATTAATATAACATGTAGTAAAAAAATGCCAACATTAACAAGTTGCATAAGAATAAGTATAAACAAATATTATTGAGTTTACAATCTACTAAATCTAGAAAATTGAGGGTCAGTGAGGAATGAAAACATGGGTGGAAAAATAGGATGTGACTTAAAATATTGTTGGAATGCCAAAAGACTCACAAAATTAGAGCTCTTCATTTCCTTTCAGAGTATACCCTGGAATTAATACAGATGATCCTGGAAAGGCAATCACTTCTAGGTGCTGAGCGTCAAGTCATGTTGGACCCTGAAGTATGAGGGTTTCTTTAGAGTTGAGATTAAGCAGCTTTTGTGATATGGTTTGTTCCCATAGAAACTTATTTCACAAAGACTCAAGATAGGTCAAAAATTAATAAGACCACCATGGCAAGGTCATGACCTCTCACACTGTCAGGAGGTTCCATTTGCTAGAATTCAGTGTTATAACCCCAGCAAAGGCAGTCACAAATGCTACCTCCTCTGAATTTACTTTAGGGCATAATAGTGTACTGATCCACACACTTCTATTCTAAGATATTGCTCTCATGGGCACAGAAGAGTTTCAAATTTTGAGATTCAAGTGCTTCTGTGGGAGTTAAGGGGAAGTCTGACTAATCATTTCTAACACTGTGTTAAGTGGTCTAATCATCCCCCTTCTATATACATCCAAATGATTCACTGAGACAAGGTCTGTTTTTAAAGGATGTAGTTAAGGAAGAATAGATGATGGAAGTTTCGGAAATGTGGACTGTGGATGAGATAAGGGCTGAGTGGATGCTGCGGTGGGGGCTTTTGCAGTCAAAATATGATGAGGATTACAGGGAATGTTAGGATTAGGCAAAGAGAACTGAAGAAAACTGAAAGAGAATAAAGTGGGACCCTATAAACTATAAACCCTGTAAAATACAGCCTATAAACGCCTCTATCTATTGGAATAAGAGGATCCTAGCAGGATAAATGAGAACATATCATCGCTGAACTCACAAGTACAGCCGTCGCAAGTACCACAGCCGCTGATACAGCTGTCATTCCAGTCTTGTCAGATTTCCATTCTTCTCCATCCTCCCTCTGCCCACCTGCACCTCCCTCTGTCCTGCAGTGGATCCTGCTTCCTTCTCAACCACCCCGATACGCACTTTATCCGTAGAAGACATTTTTGTGTTACATACATCAAGGCAAGACCACATTCTCCCCCTCAGAGTGTCTGGAATGCCAACTCCTCCCAGCACTGGCTGGGTCAGAAGGGAGGACGCTCTGGGCCAGTAATTCAGCCAGAAAAACGGTGAGCGAGGTGCTCAGGCTCACCCCCAGAGAGGTGAAATACCACCTCTCCCTGAAATCCATCATTTCTTTTTCCCTTGACCTTCCCTGGTAATTTGTATTTCCTTCATGATGCATCTCGATACCTGTTTCATAATATCACAGTGTGCTGCACACCTGTGCACTGCTAAGCCTTTGGCCAGAAATGCCCATCCTGCCCTGACAGTTCCAGAATTATTGGCTCTTCTCTTTCAGACTTTCTCTTTCTCCTTCTCCTAATCACACCTGAGTTGGTGTCATTGCTCCCCCACTTCCCACCTGAGTACACCCTTTTCACTAAACTACTGCTTGTTTCTCTGTTGCCCTTGGGCACTTGGTAAATAAAGATTATCTCCAATCTCTAAGAAGGTGACTGCTGCTTAGAAGAAGCTCAACAAATGTCAAAATATTTTTTTCCTGTTGATATGCATCTTTAAGACAAAGTTTTGAGTTGTTCTTTAATATTCTTTGCAGAGCAATATAGTGCTCTGCAAAATCAGAAACCCCTAATTTAAATGTCAAAATATGAGAACCTTTATGAAATCATATCAAGTCAATCTCATTGTTTAACAAAGTACATGAGAGGCTGAGTGAAGGGAAGGATCTGAATGCTGTGGGACAACAGCAAAACATAAGAATGGGGTCAGAGGAAAGAAAGCGATGGCTGGAAGAGAGAAAGAGTGAGGAAATTAAATAATATTAACACTGTGGAAGGGGGAGAGATCAGGCTGACGGAAAAATCTGAAGAGGGAAGATGCTGAAAATGTTTTCTGCAGGCTGTCCCTGAGGCGGGGAAGCCAGTGAAGAGGCTTTTAATGTAATCTAGCCTCTTGACAGTAACACATCACTGGGCAAATTATGGGTTGATTGTGAGATCAATACAAGAATGCAAATTTTGATTTGACACTAAAATTTGTGCAGCTTCGGAGGAAGCAACATGTCCTATAAATGCCATAGGGCTGGGCTGTGTCAATACAGTGATGTGACATTCCTGACCAGAAGATGATACGTGGAACTTTAGCCTGAGTGATTTCTCCCACCAATATTACAAACACACCATCCTTAGAGTTTGAATCTACTCAGTAATAAGGATGATAAAGCCTTGAAAGCACTTAGGGGAGAACTCAGAGAAGAAAAGATGTTTCTAGAAAAAGACATATTTCTTTTTTTTATATATCTCAATTTTTTACTTCATATTTATTAAAGTAACTCTTTTATTCTCAATTAGATAATTTGTATAATACATTATTTATGTAGGCACATTAAAAATGAAAATAAGAGCAAAACACATTGGTTAAGAAATTACTGTAAACAACTTTGTGAGTTATAACCAAAGTATCTTAAAGCATAAAAAAGTGTAAAATTTGATTATTTTGAATATATGCATGTGCCTGTGAAACTATCACCACAATCAAGATAACAAACATATCCATCACCCTCAAATGTTTCTTCGTATTAGGTGTAATCCATCTTTGCCTCCAACCTAGTCAGCTTTCTGTCACTATAAGTTAGGTGCATTTTTACAAATGTTGTATTAGTGGAATTATATAATAAGTCTTCTTTCTTTTGACTAGCTTCTTTCACTCAGCAGAATGAATTTTCAATTTATCTACATGGTTATATGCATCAATAGTTCTATTCCTTTTTATTGAATCTTGTTTTCATTGTGTAGATAAACTAAAATTTGTTCACCTGTTAATGGACATAAGGGTCTTCTTTTTGAAATCAAGTACATACTTCTCTACCTTATTCTGCCAATATTTTTGGAAAAAAATATTCATCTCTTGGGTACTCATGTTTCCCCCTCTATAAAATTATGAGTTTAAATGTCTATTTCATGGAATTTTTGTAAGGACCAACCAATGAGTACATAGCTTAGAACATAATAAATAGTATTAACTTCTTTTTTCAGTTGTCATTCAAATGCTTTGCTGGTATTAATTATGAACAATTTTCCTTCTATTTCTTCTCTATCCATTTTACTGTCCACCTGGCTTGACCATTACAATGATTCTAGGACCATTATCTGTCCAGCAAATATAAGGGAAACTATAGAGTTGGCTCCTTCAATATGATTCTTCTTTTGGATTATTGGCTTCCATAGCTGACCAGTCACAATTTTGTTGAATGTACATGTTTAGCACCCACTATGGGATGTCTGTATAGCTAAGGCTCAGAGACAGCAATCAGACTAGAAGCGGTTCTGCTTCCAGAAGTTTAGAGGCTGTGTTTGCATCACAACCATTCTTTTTGTAATGAGTTCACTTGAAGGACTTGGGGGATAGGCAGTTGAAGATGATTATGGATTTGGGAGGCCAACTAAAGCTTTCTGAGCACTCCTTCAGATGCTGCCACAGTTTAGTTCTCTTTTTTCAAAATTACTTTTTCCTTACTTTTGTTTCTTTAAAGTGTCCACACTGAATTTTCTTACCTACACCAGACCCCTTCTATTAAAATAAGTAAATGGTGCTGATGTTCTCTTTCTTCCTATTTTTTTATACATGTTATGTCCAACTATACTAACAAATCTAGTTCAACTGGCAGATGGCAGTGGACGAAGGAATTGCAATTTTCCCTTGTGGATATTGTGAGTGAAGGTGGGAGCTATGGATCTATTCATTTTGCTCTGCCACTAATTCTACTCACTTAAATTTGACCTTACTCATATAGGTTTTTGTTTACCAAGAAAGGATGCTAGTGGTGGCAGGTAGGTTTAGAGAAATACGTCAGTGAAGTTGTGAATGAGAAAAGGATATATTCTAAAGACAACTAGTTAGCTGCATCATTTCTTTATAAAGATGACTTTCTTTCATTGCTGTTAGGAGTTTCTTAATGGAATTAGGAAATACACACATTATGGATGTGCTCCCTATAAACTTCTGAAGTGCTCGGTCATGCATAGTACCGTCCAGATACAGAGGTCCCAACTGACAAAATACTTACCAAGTAATTACTTTTCCCTTCACTGCTCAAATAGCTGAAGACTCTTTTCTTGATTTAATTTTAATATCCTAAGAATTAATAGGGATATCCATTCCACCAAGAGTTTTTCCTGGAACAGCATGTATTTAGAATAACATAACATTTTTTATTTTATTTTGTCAGGTAACACTGTAATATGCAGAAATCTACAAATTCTGATACCTCTGTAGAAACAGTGAATTCCACCAGCCAAGGTACAGGAGTGTGCAAATGAGAATCAAAAATGCCAACAGCAACCACGACAGGCTCAGCCAGAGTAAATCCATGATCCTCACTGACGTTGGGAAGGTCACTGAACCTGTAAGTCAAAAACTGCAAACACACCAAGTTCCCTATCATACAGAATTTTGTCTTAAAAAAACTAATTAGGCCTGTTTTATTTGTTTTCCTAATGTGCACGAGAAAACTGTTGTTGTAGTGCATTTTTAGCATGCCTACTCACAGTCATAATAATATCCCCAGTTGCAAGAGAAGAGCTGGGCTTAATCCAGAGTGATAAAGTGGATTTGGAGCTAGACTGAAGAGCACCTTTGACTCATTTTAAGGGCCTCTACTATCATGCTTCAGTGTCATAAAAATAATGAGGTTATGCTAGCATGTGGTGTTTGTACTTCCAAATACAGTACATCACTTTGAAAAGCCAGAGGCTAAAATTAGCTAAGAACGAATTAGAGGGGGGAAAAAAATGTTAAAAAATGTGAAAATGTCTTCCTTAAAATCTTTCAATAATATAAGATAGGATAATTACGATTTGATTAGGAAGAGGCTGAAATGATTGAAATGGTACGGCTGTTTAAGGTTTGGAGAGGAAGCCATTTTGTCTCTATAATATGTCATTAGGAAGATTTGAAATAAAATAGAGATGAACTCTACTGCCAATTGTGTCGCTGGCCCTGCACGCATCCTGAGCCACTAAATCCACTGATTGCGATGAGTCTCCTCTGGTTAATTTTCTTCCATAATGGTGGTAACTTGCAGCTGAGGCCATAGGATGTTACAAAATTATTTATGCAATGTTAGCCACTCTTTTGGACCCCAGATCTATTTTGTTTCTCACAGTGAGAGCAAGAGCGAGAAATAGGTTAGCTGGGGACAGGCTGAGTCCCAGTCACCCTGCAGAAACATGTGAGCTATTAATTGAGTGTTCTGTTAATATCGGGGGGTCTATGAAATATTCAGCTTCCTAACCGAGTTATTAAGTGAGATAAACTTGCTGAGTAGCATGTTACCCATTATGTTTACTCCTCATTTTTCACTCAAAAAAATGAACCCACAGCAATTTCAGGAGCTTGTAAAATAGGTGATTTTAATCATTCTTTTCTTCACGTGTTGTAGACAAATTTAGCATGAGGAAACCAGTGGTTGTATTTGAGGAGTGAGAAATGCCTTCTTAGATAAGGTAACTAACGAGGTATGCATTTTCCTTATTTACTTTCTCATTTGAAAAGTATTGTCCGCTGGAAGGTACAACCCTGCTACCCTGACTTTGCTTTTCAATCAGCTGAAATGTTTCTCTACTCTGAACTTAAGACAGTGGTTAGAGTCAATTATTGGAATGTCTATAATGTATTATCAGTAAGAACTGTACCTTTGAAAAAGTTTAAAAGTTAAGTATATTTAATGATGCCTAACATATTTTATTGGCTGTGTTTAACAAAAGGCACTATGCCGCAGTTGTTTTTGACAAGCATGAAAACATCACAGCATGAGACTGCAAAAGGAATTATGGAGAGAAATTACAAGTGATCCATCTCTCAATGAATTATCCACCTCAATAGCCCGCAGAACTCAGCTACCAATTAACACCTACTTTATTACATGTTGGGATGTACTTAATAACTTTCATGTGTTTATGCACTATTACCTTGACTGATGCCTCTTGTACAATTAGGCATAATTGGCATATCAATATGCAAAAGTTAAAAGGATTAACCCTCTTAAAACTAATGAGCATTTCTGTATCCAGCTGCTAAATGAGACAAAATTAGCATTTTTCACTTTTGGGCAGGATTTTATCATGCAGTTTCTCATTGTTCATATTACCTTGTTACATAACTTTAGTTTGGGGGGTTGTATGCTGGACTGCTACAGAATAAGAGTATTCCAAAGTTAAATTAGCTATAATTATCCCAGCTTTTGTTTCCGCATTCTTAGCCTGGGCAATATGTATTCCTCGATAAGGAACAAAAATACAAGTTACTTTTGGTTATGTGTGCTCAGTGCATAATTATATAAAAAGGGTATTTTAGTGAGGATGTGTCATTTCACCAAAAAAACTTGGCTCAGAGACACTGTATTGAAAGCTTGCCATGACACTAATTTTCTTTCTGTCTCAGTTCTTTTCATCTCTTTTTTCCATGCACAATTTTCTGACTAGATACTGACAGAATGTAAAGTATTTTGGCATATTTATTCAAACAAGCCTGTTAAAGTTATCTGCTCAAGCTAAACTAAGAACTTGATTTTTCAGAAGTTGGATGGTGGGGTGAGGTCAAGGGGGAGATTTTGAATTTAGGAGAACTGGGAAGACATGTAGACCAACAATGTACACCTGAGTACACAGGAAGGCAGAATGGTTTGCTGTAGGAGAGACGTGCATGATATCTATGCAGAAAAATCTAAGAGAATTTAAGAGATGGTGTTATGCATCCTACTTAATATTATAAATATGGCACATAAATGCTACTCATTCACTAGTATAACAATTAGGCATATCTAATGTGGACTCACTGGACTATGGAATGGCACAGGAATCCAATATTACATTCATCATGATTTAATTTATTACAAAAATGATAAAATGTCCTATGGTCAAGTCACTTATATTATTTTGTCACTAATTCATAAAATCCTCTTTTTTATTTTGTTCAATTAAAATAGTGTTGATATGACTGTGAACTTAGAACACAGTGTAAAATTCTACTATGCATGTTCTAAGCATCTATTCTTAGTATCTTAATTCAGAGAGTACTTTGAAATGCCAATATAAACATTTGTCCAATCCAAACCTATGTAAACACAGGCGAATTTACTTGTTAAATCAGAAATGTTGATAACCCAAATGTTGCAGGGAAGCATTTACATAAAACAGGTTATCAATACTCCATTAGTATTTGACTGGTGATGGACATCATTTTCTTTAAAATTTCTTTAATTGTTTTTATTTGATTTAATAAAAGCAGTAGCTTTATAAAATTCAGAGATTTTTTTTGATACCTGGGAAATATTAGAGGGATAGTAAATTCAGAAAGGGGGATGTGGCTTACAAAATATTGTCCATCTATAAGAGAGACCTGGAGAGCTCCAGTGATTTGTAATCCCAGTCTGAGCACCAGAGTGAGACCGCTTAACAGTGGACAGCTTATTTACCAGGATGTGCTAAACAGAAAAAGGCAGAAGGCTGAGTGTGAGTCTAGGGGGGCAAGTAAACTGCGCCTGTTTCAGGAATAAAAAGGAGACAATGCAATCCAGCCAAGAGCTAATGCGAAAGGTTTAATGTGCTTTTGATATTACCTACGTGAGACTCACTCTCTCCTACTACACAGTTCAGAATAGGTATTAATGAAGAGTCTAAATAGCCCAAATCAGGAAACTGCAGAATTTATAGACAAGAATGGTTTTGGCATTTTATGCTGGTGTCTTAAGCAGCAATATGTATGAATATTCACCATTTCCATCCTGAAAAAAACACAGAAGGGCATCACTTCATCCACGGCCATCATGAACAGGCGGGTTGCTTTTTACTAGAGTTCAGATAAAGACTTAAGTCTAGCGTTTCCTAAACATTTGACGTGCAAGACTCCTTTTACTTCCTATAGCAGACTGTGTTTGTTCATTTTTCTTTCTAATATATTATCAGGAAAAAGAGGAAACAATTTTCTTTTGTTTCTGACTTCTGTGATTATAGGATACTTGCCAAAGTTGTGGCTAGCCAAAAAGGCAGACATAAAAATTGCTACTAAAAATATAAGCCTTCTGTTTAGCAGAGTTTTTGAGAAATATTATGAGATTGTAGGGCTTGTCCATGTTTACTTCAAATCAGGCTTATAGTTAGGTTTGAGGCTTTGTTTGTATAAATTGTCCTGAAGTGGATCCTGATATTTAATTAAAACGACACTAAATCACATTGAATTGATAAGACTTGGCATCTCAAACAAAGGTAATTGCCCGTATTGGTTTTGTGCAAAAATAGCGCTGCTTGGAAAATGTGCAGCCAACACAGACTGTCAACTCCATTTATAGATCAATATGTGAAAACCATTGATCAGGCAGGCATGTGTAACAGTAACACTTTGCATTTATTTGTTGTTTTTATACCACATTAAGGCTTACAGGATTATAGGATTCCTAAATATTTTGACTTCCTCATAAATATATGATCTGTTGCATGTTAATTAAATGAGAGTCTGCAGCCATTTCTAAAATTGTTTTTAGTTTGATGATTTCCTTTTATTGCTGTGGATCGTATGATCTGAAAACGGATTAGTTTCCTTCTGCATAAAGATTATTAAAGCTTATTTTAATGTGTCCTATTTAGTGTAAAATGTGACTGCCTTTTTGCTTTGAAAAATATAGATACAGACAGTTATTTTCTCTTAGCAAGCGGCTGATCTTTTTTTATTAACTGGGCATTCTCAGTGCTCAGAGTAGAATTATTTCCTGACGTATTTTGCACACCCCGTAGATAACGTGTCTCCTTGATTTCCCTGATAGAATTTGTTTTCTTTCTTTTCTTTTTATCCAGCTCTACAGTACAGGAATCTGATCAAACATTATGTAGAAAATAAACTGATCATCTCAATTAAATTCTAGACACACACAGATATAATTTGAATTCTATTTTTCTGACTTGAGAACCAGCTTTATGAACTGTTCTTACACACTGCATTCTGCAGTTAAATCTTCCTTATCTCATCAATGTAAGGACAGTGTTCTGTTCCTAATCTTTATTGGACTATTGTGGATGACATTTGTAAGCCATTTTGGTTTATAAGGAAAAGCTGGAGGACAGTGGAATGAGACTCACCATAGATCCAAGCCTCTGATATGACTACACAATAATGTGTCTTCCACTGCAATTTTCTTTGCCACCGAGAGGGCAATTTTGTTGAGAAAGCTTTTTATATGGTCTATATACATTAGGAGTGCTGCTTTCCAGACAATACTTAACTTTATATACAATACTAAACTAATAAAAGAGGCAAGATTTCAGAAACAGCAACAAACAAACAGACCTGAAATTCAAAGGTTACCTAAGGTAATTAGCCTGATGCAGTTTGCAGTCATGCGGTAGAAAAGATGAAAATGTTTTTTTTTTAGCTAGAATTTTGACTTTTACACAATATGCCTCAGGGTGAAAAATTTAAAAACCACTGGAGATTTCTTTCCTTGTTTTCCCTGTCCTTTTTACCCCATGCCATGTCATGCTGAGAAAATCTTTAACTCTATTTACCGAGCACAAATTGGACTTGCCAAAAGGTTCAAAAAGTTTAGGATGCCAGGGAAGAGTCCGTACTTCAAAGAAAGAGCCAGGGTTCTTGCATTCATGTTGGTGGCTGTGTCATTTCCATTTTAACTTGAGCATTGCCAAATTTGTTTATAATCTCTTACTGATTGAACATGGCGCTGAATTACATGAGATACATTTTTTTAAAAGTTACTCCTCTGATTACGAATTTGAATCCAAAACTCTAACCTTGTTAGCATCTGGACTTATTTCCATAATAACAACCCCTTCAGAACCTACAAAGTAATGAATAATTGACAACAAATGAAATGTTTTGATAGTTGTCGGCACAAAGCATGTTTAATGTTTTGTGTTGCTTCCTAGCTAATTATGTAGATGACACATTTGTCAGACCTTGACTGCCATTAGAAACGTGTTTCCAGAGGGGAGAAAAACAGGCTATTCATAGAGTAATTAACTAGAATGCTCAATGACCTGTGAGAGATTCAAATCGCTGCCAGTTCAGACATTGTTTTGTTACAGAGCAGAGGGGTAATTAAAATTCCAAATTACAGTCCTATGATGGAGCATTTGTTTGTTGACAGTATACTCTTACTCTAGTTTGTTAATTTTTTTTTTAAATTGCTTCTAATCCATTTTATAGCTTTAGGAGTCCCGTCTTTGAATTTACTGACAACTAATATTATGGTAAATTGTACTTCAATGAAGTACTGCCTGCCTCACGATTTCCAGGGACCACAAGGTGGGTGGGATAAAACAACTCCTTCACAAAACTGACATATCAGGTACTGTCAGTGGGAATGTCACTAACGAACATCTTGTTAAATACTCTGTTTCTAATTCTGTATTAGGAGGAAATGTCCTGAGGGAAAACACAAAGATAAAAAGGAAAGCAAAGATGAACAGCTAGAAAGGAGGACAAAACCTAATCTCCCAATGAGAAATGATAAAGTGACAGGAGGGAAGGACCAGAGAGAAGAGTTAGAATTGAGGCTGATTTGAGGGAGGCTGTTGAGGAGGCTGTTGCCGTGCTGAGTTCAGTGCAGAAGACTCAAGTCTGTAGGAAAAGCTCGCAGTCTGTTTTACAATGCTACCTTCCACCTCGGGTCAGTGTCCCAACAAACCATGGGATAATATGTATTACCCAGGAGATTTTTTCAAGGAAAATATTAGGATAGTTTACAAATCTAGATAGTTGAAAAAAAAAAGTTGAAAAAAATCTCAGCTCCAGTGGAACATTTATTTAGGTTGCTGAAAGTGAGACTATAGTTTTATTAAACAGACCTGACAGAAGTCACACGGTGTTTGATGCAGGAGAGCTGACAGAGGCATCCAGCTAGCGCTGATTATCCCGAAGTCACTGTCAGCTAGGATTGATTTTCACTTTCCTCGTTTATGTAACGGTTCCTGTAATACAGCTGACTCCGAATCATGTTACCTTGTCATTTCTCTGCATGGATCAAAAAGAGATGAGCTGAAAATAGCTAGACACTGACCTTGAACTTGCCAGAAAAGTGAGAAGTGACAGTGGGGTTTTTCTATAGTTCATGTACAAAGATGAAGACACTGTTCCTCTGATGAGTTCACTACAGCAGCACAAGGGGGCAGAGCAGTACTAGAGATTACAGGTGAAATAGCTCCACATCAGCATGTAAGGGCTCTGAGATACGGTGAGAGCCAGAGGTCTCATTTTTACATCCTAGTGTAGACATAAAGGAGAATTACTGATGAATCAAAATCTCAGGTCCCCTGATGTTCATAATCAGTAATTTAAAAGTGTACATTCTAATTAAAAAAGGTTACCTAATACTCTATGTGCCAGCAACTATGCTTTTCCACTAAATTATTTGCAGTGTCTCTTATTTAATTCATGTTCTTCACCCTTAAAATAACTTTGGAAGCATAGTCAATATTATTAACAGAGTTTTAATTTATGGCAAACTCCCAAGCTGATATGTGTTATTTTAGGTACAATTGTATCAAAAGATGGGAACATTCTTTTCATACTTATCAAGTATTAACATCCAGAAATTAAAATTAGAGTGTGTTATATGGCAATGTGCACTCACAAACAGGTAGGATGCAAGCTGGAAAGTAGTATTTGCTATTGGAATTATGTTTGTTTATACCTAGCACATTTTAGCATTTTGAAATTTTAGCAGTTTCAAAAATGTCTTTTAGGAGATCGTTGTTATAAACTTGACTAGTCTAAAACACAGCATGTCAGACATGGACCTTGCTTGCTAGCGCTTAAACTAAATTATTGTTGTACTGGTGCCGAAGGTTTCTGATAAATGGCACTCAAAAAACTTGCCAAGTGAAGCAGAGATCTGAAGCAGGTTGAGAAACAGAAGAACAAATATTGACTCAATTATGCTCAGGTTGTAACTGCCTTATGTAATGGTGCAATAGCATCTTTGCATGTGTGATGACACAATAATATTTTTGCAAACCTCCACAGTAACTAGATCCTTTCTTGCATATAGTAGATTCTATATAAGCGTACAAATAGTGTATTTAGGCATATTTCTGTTTCTATACAGATAACTATACCTATCTACATGTATAGAGAGGGACATTGTGTATGTATATAATATACACGGAGGACATAAAATTTGTGTGCAATTTAAATTAGTTTCTATTTACATTGCACACGAACTTTATGTCTACCCTGTATTTGGACTTTTTTATATTCCAGGAAAAATAATCATATACATATATTTATAAGCTAAAATATCAAGATTGCTTCAATATTCCTCTTCTGTAGATTTCAGAACAAACTGACAGCAATAAGATCAGATACATAAGTAGAATTTGAATATGCTTCAAGGATAGAATGAATAGGATATCATTCTCTTGCCAAGAAAGTGGCAGAAAATATTCAGAATACCTGTATCATCAGTGAAATCTATAACTTGTGGGTTGTGGCCACTAGTAGAAGAAAAACCTAAGTCATCTGATAGAGAAGGATTTGATATTTGGGGAGGAGGTACATGGTAGAAGGGGATGTCTTTATACCTATACAATTTGTGGGTCTAAAAATGACAACTTCAAAGGCAATCCTGAGGAACAGTTGCATTCTTTCAGAGTTATACAATTATAGTTTGCCTTTCTGCTCCTCAGAGTGTGCAGATCTCAGGCACGCCCTCTCCTAGGTACCAGGAAGCCCATCCTTAAATGGTGGATTAGCTTCTGCTTCTGAGGTCAATGCAGACACAAAGGTGTTGGTTACTAACACACTTCCCCAGAGTTTTATTTTTTGTTGTATTTTTTTTTCTTTCCCTTGCCATCAGTGTGTAAGGCTTTTAGTAAGGGACTTAAGTCCCCGATGTGTTCGTATTCAGTTTATTGTTACCATCTGTTTAATTATCCTCTCAGGTTTGTGTTGGGAAAAGCATGAAAGTATTTTATCCAGCCTTTGTATCTCTGTGTTCCTGAAGAGATGTGGGTAAAGTACATGTCAGTTTTCAAAGAGCATATTAAAAACTAATAAGTAGAACCCTCTCCAAACAATAACATGTAAAGCAAGACTTTCTTTTTTTTTAAATTAAAGCATTTTGCAACTAATTAGCAAATGTACAGCAATGTGGCACTTTCACAGAAATGATGCCATCTTATACCCCCCTCCTTTAAGGTGGTAGATTTTTATGATTCCTATTCACTTCCAATGCTCTGACAATAAGTTTATTGGGGGAAGAGATAAGGGATTTGAGTTGTAATAGGGTATATATTTGTCATATGTCAAGCATGTTTATGGATGTGCTAAAGTTAAAGAGAACTCATATACTCAAAAAACAAGGACAGAATCTTCCGGGAAACATGAAAAAGCCCAGAGGCTTTAGTTTCTCTCCTATTCCTCTTATTTATCTTCATTATTACTATGATTACATTGCATCCTTTTTTTTTTTTTTTTATTTCTGGAGAAACACCAATATGTTGTTTCTGGTGAGCACTGTTGTCACTAATGTATTAGGTTCATTTCTACATTGACAAAAACCAATGATTGAAAAATTGCTCGGGCTGACACAGACATCTCATCAGTTTACGTCCAAGTTATTTTATATATCTGGGTGAAATAAAAAAAATTGGGGTGAAATAAAAAATAATATCAGATGAAACAAAATCAAATTTGAATATGCATGTATCAAATGTTTTAGAGTCAGACAGGAAGTCTAAAATAAATAAAAGAAAATAAATCCAGTGTTTTTCTTTCCTAAATCAAACAAATAAGCCAGATGACTACTGATGCTTCCTGCTCATTTATCCCTTAGGAGGTGATTCCAATAAGTGAACTTTTTTTCCTGAGCTTCCAAGCTGTTATTAAATTAAAAATGTGTTTGAAAGTATTTAGAAATGTAGTTTTGTTTTATGTAAGTGCCCTAACACAGTACCATAAATATAAATGTCCAAAGTACTATTCCCTTTTTATTCCTTTAAGAAGAAACCAGGGCTGTTCTTGCCTTATGCTCTCACATTATCTCTGTGAAAGAAGAGGAATAGTGATGACACCAAACTTTCCTCCACTACTTTTGGACACCAGACCTGCTTTCTTTCCCACAGGGTAAAAGAAAGCTGCAGTCTTCATATTTCCAATGAGAAGGGACATGTGTCTCCTTGCATTGAATTGTCTTAGATCATATCATGTAGCACAAAGTGACCCAATATAGGAAGACAGGAAAACAAAGTGACAGTTTTGTTTACTCCAATATAAACTTCAGCATCAAAACATAGGGCAAATACTAGAGGCCCACTGCCAGATCACACCAATTAAATAGCAAGAGCTGATCCTCTTTACCTAAATAAAATGTATTTGAGGCATATTCTGTAATTAGCAGAGAGAGATTAATGCATAAATAAGCTGAGCTCAGGTTAGACAAACTGAGCGTAACTACTGCTGTTTTTAAATCCATGAGCAAGTGAATCTGGCGGATACTTGATAATACATCACACACTGCGGTCTTACCTATTGATCATAGCCTGACAATGGGTAACCTTTCATGGCAACTTCCTCTTTTACCATGAATTATTGACAGTGTTAATGCCAATAACACATGATCAAATAGACAGGAAAGAAATTTACATTCCTGGATGTGCTATTCTTAACTTCCATGTCTTTAATGTCAGAAAGAAAGAGAGATGGGAAGGAGAGAAGGAAGGAGGGAAGGGAGGGAAGGAGGAGAAGGGAAGAGAGGAAGAGAAAGCAAGTGTCTTTTCTCTTGCCTTGAAAATTCTAATGATTTAGCTTTATTTTTACACAGATTATTAATGTCACATCATTATAATTCTGAACCATAACATATACTGGATACTAATACCATATGCTTAAGGGAATGTTGCTGGTGCTATTTGCACCTTCGTGTCCTCCATTAGTTTATAGATCCCAGGAAATGTTACTATAATGGTTTCTCCTTAGGAACCTGCAGTAATAATTCCTGCTCACTGAGCAGTCACCATCTCAACCCTGCCCCCGAATGTGTGTCTCTCTGAGTCCCCAAAGTGCAAAATGGGAGGACAGGTTGACTGTTTTCACCTGTTCATTCATTTACCCCATTCACATATTCACTCAACAGACATTTATTGGCACTTACTACATCAGAGACTGTTTTAAAGGCTGGAGATACAAAACCAGAAAAAAAACCTCTGTCCTGTTGGAGGTCAATTCAATTGAAGTAGAATCCTTCTCTTGGTCTAGCCAGGCTCAGTTGTTAGCTTCCTGGACATCCTTACTGCCACTATCACCACCTCTTCCTCATCCTCAACTCATACTAGTATGGTGAACCTTAAATTCTACTTCAAATATTGTACATGATGCTTAAAAAAGGCCGTGAAGTAAAAGACCTTTACCATTTTTTCATGTTTTTAAGGAGTGCATTTCTGTGGGTTGTATATCTCAAACAGCAAATTTTTATTTATATATTTATTTTAAATTTGGAATCATGGGAATTCCATCTGATTTTAACCTCCTTTAAACTCCTTTTTGCATAGTTTGATTTATTTCATGTCTTGTCTCCTTTGTCATACACAAGTTATCAAAGTACATTTTTTGGTTATCAAGTCAAGCTGCCAGTATTCCTATCTGGTTAAATTATACTGTCTTATTTATTATCTCTTCCTATTCTCCTTCCTTAGTATTTATTGAATTTACAATAAACTTTTAATTGAAGTTGAAATAATAATTTAGAAATAATATGTTCACCTGATGTCTTTGACTACCTTTGCTTTTAAATAATGAAAACCAAACAATAGACTTTTACAGATCACTCAAAACTCTCATCAAGTTCTTGACTTAAATATTTTACTTTGATCTTTGCTGTTGACATCTGGCTGAACATTGTTTTTCTAGTACTTATGATTTATGGAATTTTGTAGGATCGCTTGTGGTTTGGACATATTTTAATTTATAAACCTACTAAAGCACTTTTCTCTTGTCTTTTTAGAAAGCGTTCCATTTTAAGCTTTTAAAATACACTGCTGGCCATAATACTGAAGTGATTACATTAACCATGAGGCAAAACTCAGTTCCTAGTCTCTTATTTCTCTCAACATATGGATAATTGGACAACAATCTTGCTATGAGAATGGACAAGGAAAACTGTATTAAATTCAGCATGTATTAGAGACAATTGTTTTTCACTTTGTGACTGTGAATCTGGGCTTTTCAGCACTCCTGCTTCCCTTTCTAACTCTGATTCCCCCATCTCATCCCTGACTGCTTTGATGAAACCAGACTTGGTAGATCTCTGCTCTTCAAGATCATCAGCATGTAGCTAGAACACTGACAACTTTCTTTCAACTATGTTTTGAAGACCTGTTTAAGATATTCCCCCACCAAGGACAACGTTGGCTTCTTTACTATTCACATACTGCAATGGGGATAATGGGTTGAAAGCAAGGATTATAATCAAGTGGCTTGTCCACCAACTTGATACTGCTCACAGGTAGCTTTTATTTGGTTAAAATGTTGTTTACAAAGTCTGGAATTTGTGAGGTCTTAACTCGAGTTGTGGTGTCTTCCTACAGGTTATGTTACCTATGGGGCCCTGAAGACATTTGGATTGATAATCTTAGAGCTATTTCATTGCCTACTGTTCACAAGTGAGGGCATAATGTGGCAAGTCAGAAAATGACAATTGTGAATCATAAATTTTGAAATTTGGATGATGGTTAGTCGTAAATTCAGAGAAAGGAATCTCTACCACATCTTACTGACAGACTGACAGTGTAAACAAAGTCTTTGTTATGTAGGTAACTGTGAATTTTCTTATTCAGGTTTAATTTTTATTCAAGACTCTTACATTATTGTAAATTGCCAAACATCTCGCTGCTCTTTAAACAACATGAAACAAGAATGCAATTGTCCATGGAAATGGTGTTCTCTTGGTGCCAATTTACAAATATTCTGTTTATTTGGGGTTATTGATGATTTAACTTTTGTGGGTTTTGTTAAATAGCTCTGAAAACTTGATGAGAAACTACTTTGTATTTAAGCAGCACATGTCTAGATCTTACCAAAAAGAAGCACAGTGGGCCCTTGAATGAGAGAAATGCTGCTAACAGTTCACAATATTACATAAAATTTAAGTCAACTTATATTTGACTCTCCAGTTCGTTATCCTTTACATTCATACTGATTAATTTTAAGACTTTTAAACTTGCTAGAATTTTTTTTTTTCATGTTCTCATGCAGCACCTTATAAGCAATGAAACACATACACACAAAGAAAGCATGAACTCCACAAATACAGTCTCACCTCAGCTCCTCATGGCCAAACTTTGTTTTTCTGGAGCATCTGCTTTACCAAATGGAAGACTTTGTGGAGAGAGAATGGGTCCACATAAAGAAGAAAATGCTCCTAAGGAACAAAGATCAAAGACTTCTTAGAATACCTAGACCTGCAACTGGCATGTTGAATTCAACCTAAAGATGTGTTATCTTTGGTCTAGATAGTCCTTTGTCCTCTTTTCTCTTTAATTGAGCTGATATATTGACATTGTAAGCTTCCACTCAAAAATCAGAAGTTCTGGCATTATGGTGTTGGTTCCAAAAGGAACAGGCGATACCCAGCTGAAGCTAAGTATCTCTTGCATTGCATTGCCTTTTGTTTATATTCTGAGCCAACCATCTGGCTGTGCTGCCCAGACTGATCTCAGCATCCTGAAGTTGTAGTAGCTGGGACAGCAGGCATGTGTCACTAGTTGTACTTCTTGACTTATCTAGATGGACCAATACTCCCTTAGTTCAAGGCTTAGCCCAGGCTCCCTTCACTGGATGTTGGTACCTATTTGGCATTGGAGTCAGCAGTGCCGGCTTTGGAGCATGTATTGTTACCTCCTTTACATGTCTGTTTAGAATCATTAGAAACTGAGTTGTCATTCAGACAACTGCAAAACTCGTATTTCCTATGAGTATAACCTTTTCAAGTGGCCCCTAGGTAGGAATATGCTTTTGAAATAGGAAGAAGTAGTTGTTTCATATACAGGGTGGCCATAAAGTTCATGTGCAATTTAACTTTATGGCCACCATGTATTTAGGTGTTTATTTACATAGATAAAAATTTAGAAAGCTTTATCCTTTGCTGATTCCCACTGACACTAATTACTGCCCCTGTGGCACACAAATTGCTAAGGACAAATCAATGGTTCAGCCATGGGGAGATGTGGCAAGCATCTGTCCCTGAAGTGAGCCCTCCAGGTTCAATCAGAGCTGTCACTGGCTAGTGTCACAGAGAGGTAGTGATGTCCTTGTTCACTAGTTATGAGTATGGTGTATATTCAGTATTTTGACCAGTAACATTTCACCTAGCCTGGATTAAAATTATGTTTAGGCAACAAAACAAGATATAAATCATCTCCTAAAGTAAATTGCCATGGTGGAGATTCTACAAAAATTGTAGAAAATTACTATTATACTTACGTTACCAACTTGTGAAAGTCCTTTTGTCAGCCCTGGCCCTGTACCTTTCAGCTGTGTGCCTCTCTGTTGTTTGACCATTACTTTTTAGCAAATGGGCTACAAACACCAACATATATTTTGACACTGTTCTCACTCAAACAACCCTGAACTCTTATTCAACCTGCTCTGGATTGATTATAGCTTCTGATACTCCAAACAATCTTTTTCTGTTACTCTTCTTCCAAGAATGCCTGCTGACTTCCAGCCATAGCTGTAACTCATAGCTTGTACATTCCAATAACACAAATGTTTACCTGTAGGAGCCATATACCGTGCATTTGGCATTGTGCTAAGTGCTATAACATAGATTTGATTAAGCTCACATACCAACAAATAAATGATGCAACTGAGATGTGACTCTAGGATGTCTGATATCAAAACTCAAGCTTTGAGCATGCTGAGCTGCGTTCTGCATTGTAGACTCTATGCCCTGAACTCTACCCAGTTGCAGACCCTTGTGAGAATATTCTGCTGTATTCAACTTGGCCAAGAGAATGAGTAGAAAATCATGTGTGTGTATGTGTGTATATATATATATATATATATATAGACTTCTATTAAAATTCTATTCAACTTTAAAGAATTAATTAAAACTCAACCTCCTGCCGAAAGTTTTCTCTAACTGAAGTGTCCTTCATCTGAACTCCTAGAGCAATTTTTCATTTGATTTATTCATTTAATTAATTATATAATTATTCATTATACACAGCTTTAGTATATTTCTTTCTCTTTTATGTTGGAAACTTATTAACACTCATAATGGTGATTCAACTCTCTATTTTTTCATATTATATATCTCCTATTAAAGTCAAAATCCTTAAAGTCAGACACCATATCTAACCTCAATCCTACCTTAATAGAACCTTGCTGAAAATAAGCATTTACCATTTTTTTTAATTTAAAGAACTTTAAAAATACTACATGGTGTAGCCTCTAATAATATCTCTTCTAATTTCAACAGAAAATATCACCAAAGACAAAGGGGGGTGGCATGGTTAAAAATACTCACAAAAGTAACAGAAAACAGAATTCAGGGATGTCTCATAATTATAAAGCTAAAGGAGTCAAATTAAGGGGATAAAGTTTGCACCCATCTATGCCGTACCCCATGACCATGAAGTGACCTTATAAAGGCATTAAAGTGTCTAGTGAAGCTAACATGGGCAGTTCATCTCTTGAGCCACCTGCCTTGAAATTCAGAGATTATAGTGAGCATGTTAACAGAAAATTAGGCAAGCATCCCTCTACTGCACAGGTGTTCTTTTCTGAAATAGCCAGAATTTTGTTGTTCTTCATCCTTCTCTCATCTTTTTATATCCATTCAGAGACTGGAACTCCCAGGAAACAACATGGCAAGTATAGTAGGGGACTGGCAATGGAATGAGACATCCTAAGAATTACAGTAACTGCAAGTGTGTATGTTATTAAAGATAGAGCTGGAGCTTCAATGAGCACCAGTAGAAAGGTAGGCTGAGGATTTAATTTATATATATATATATATATATATATATATATATATATATATATATATACTAATTATTATATCCAAGAACCAAGCAGGAAAGTTGGAAATGATCCCACCTCCATGTAACAAAATTATACTAATAGTCTTATTGACTAAAATTGTACCACTGATAAATAATGATGCTTATCAAACTGCCTCCAGCTGGACCTAACTCCAAGAAAGGAATTCAGCCATCTCTCTGAATAATGAATTCAGTCCAGAAATAGTCACATGACCTTTGGTAAAGATTAAAGATGGCATTTGGCCATCTTTAAAAGAAAGTGGACATAATGGCTTAAGGAAATAAACCTAAGAGGGTTTCTTTTTTCTTTTTTCTCCTTTTTTCTTTGTAATCCAGAACAGTTGCTGGGCTTTGCTAAACAAATTACCAAAGACACAGGCTTCTTTCTTTCCTCTTACCATCTTTAGAAAATATGGTTTATTTCCTATTGCTTCTCCTCCCGTGGCCAGCAGATGGCTGCTTTATCTTTAGCATTCCAGCTGCATTCCAGGCAGGAAGGAAGACAAGCAAAGGGCAAGAGGCGGGAGCAAGCTGAACCTGCCCACTTTTAAATAGCTTCCATGGAAAGTCCATTCAAGGTCTCTACTCATATCTCATTGTTCAAAATTGTATCACATGTTTGCATTTGGTTTCAAGGAAGACTGGGGAAAGTGATTTTTAATCAGGACATTTCACTGCTGCAAACAAAATAATGTTGGATAAAGAGAAGGTAAATACAAAATCAGAGTGAATTAACAGTAAGCTAATAGTAGGGAGATTCTTTCGATCACAGGGCTATGTAGTCTACTGTAAATAGTTTAGATTTTATTATTGTATGCACAATAAGAGGCCCCTGAAGGATTTTAAGCAGGTTAAGTCCTTCCGCTGGGTAGCTTGTGCTAGATTGGTTCAGTGGACATCAATGGAAGAAAATAAATGAAAGGGTATTTCAAACAGAGAGCTTACGAAAAGGTTGGATGGTAGGCAGAAAGGAAGTGGGAAGGCTCCGGGTGTCAAGATTGAGTAATGATATTAGTGCTAGTGACCGAGATTGGAGGAATCAAGGATGGTAAGGATTTGGCAAGGTGAGATACCAGGTGACTTAGATCTGGTGTGAGAAGTTTAGGATTTTAGTGGCACACCAAAGTGAGAGGTTCAAAGGGATTATCACTTCAGTGAGTTTGGAGCTCAGAGAATAAATATCCCTTAGAGATAGAATTTTGATGTCAACAATCAATGAACAGTATTTAAATTGCATGCCAAGATCCCATTGGGGCAAAGTGTAGAAATAAAGAAGGGCTCAAACTTTTGGGGGAAGCCTATAAAGAGTGTTTGAAAATGTGGGCATGAACTAGGAGATGTCAGGTGATATGCACGAATTTCAAGAAATAAGAGATGCCCAGGAATAATAATAATAGTATGTATATACATATTTATATATATTATACACAGATGTATATATATTTCACTTAGGTACCTGTAGATCCAATTTCTTTGAAGACTAAAATACTTCAAAAGAATTGGACATGAGACAAAGCTAATAGATCTAAATATTAGTATATATGACCTAAAAATAGAAAAAACAGAGACATTTGTTTCGTGTGTATTTTAAATACAATAGTCATATATGAATATACCTTGATATATAAGTACTATTTATCTTATACATTTCAATGTATGCTTTGAAAAATCTAAACAATATTAGAGATTGTTGTACATTTAAATGTTATTTTTTCTTTCTCCTAAGAAAAAAAGCTTAAAATTTATTCTGTACTTTTAATTTGCCCATAAAAGGTGTTGATTCTGGTTCAAGAGAGGCAATCTCTCACTGTTACTTCAGAAGGAATAGGAAAAAGTCAAAATGTCTGGAGAATGATAACTGGCTTCAACATGCAAAATAAAGGTTCAAAGATAGAATCAAAGGGCAAACATCAAGGTAAAGACAAAAAAATAAGATATGCAGAGATAATAAAGATAATCCACAAAACTTAAAAAATACTCTAATTATATCATGAGTAAATTGAGAGGATATTTTTTAACTTTATTTTTCATTTACAGTTTGTCCCGAGATAAAGTGATAAGTTCTATTAATCAGAAAGGTTAATGGCATATTATTTCTTTGGTTGATGGAAAACAGTCTCCGGACCATTTTGTTGGTAACTTCTGTCTAAGAGTACTATTGTACCTCAGCAGTAAATCACACAAAAATGTCAACCATATGTTTGAGTTTACCCACTTACACAAAAAAATCCCGTAAGGAACATTATAAGACAATGGAATGTGTAAAATTAATCGCTTTTCAAGGGGTCTTTTTCAGTTTTACTCTCCTTGCTTGAATTTCCTCCCCAATTTGGATATGCATTCTCTTCAGATATGCATTCTTTTGGAAGATATGTTTGTGGAGACTGTACAGAGCCCACTTTGTGTCAATTCTGCATTTGTCAAACAATTCCCTCTCACCCAAATATTCCCAGTATAGTCACTGCTACCAATTCTCATTTTTTTGTACTCTCCATTTGTACCTGGTGGATTCTATATTATATTAATTCATAAAACCAGCTCTGCCAGGCTCCCTATCGTTACAATTATGAAGGCTGTAAGTGAAACGATATCTATCATATTGATCTTCAACCAGAAGTTCTTGTCCCCAAGCTTTTGTTTCACATTAAGACACTAATGATCACCTCCACCAAATGAGCGCTTAATAGTCACAAAAAGCTAAATGAAAAGACTTTGATCACCACTTTTGAGAGCACTGTGTTCCAACATCTCTCCCATCCATAATTGGCAAACATTAACTAAGCTTTTAATTTTAAAAAAGCAAATAAAAGAAACATACAAGAGACTTTAAAGAAATTTTATTTTTATGCCAAAAAATTATCTTCTTTGTTGTTTGTTTTTCCCAAGTACTTTTAGCCCTGTGTACCCTATTCTTCTTTCAGATCATAAAAATACCATTTGCCTATAGATTGTTTTTATTATCCTGATTTTTTTAACAAAATTTATTTTCTTTATTTTATTTTATTTTATTTTTTGCAATTTTTGGCCAGGGCTGGGCTTGAACCCACCACCTCCGTCATATGGGGCCGGCATCCTACTCCTTTGAGCCATAGGCGCTACCCAACAATATTTATTTTCTATCAATAACTAGAATGAGTACCAATCTAGTTGAAATGATAGAAATTAGTGGTACATTACAGTGCCTTTTTGATTTATGTGTTAAAAGAATTGGTATGAATTAATCAGTGTGGTCTCCCCCATATCTGGAGGGACAATGGAACTACTGATGGTTCTTTCATATTCTCATCTCCTCCTGTAAAAATTAGAGTAATGACTCTATAATGAAGCTTTTATAAAAACACAATGTATACTAAAAAAATTAACAATATTTTTGTAATTGATCAAATGGGAAAAAAATTCTTCTTAGGTATTAATTAAGCATATTAATGTTATTCACCCCTCCATGGATAAGAATGTAATTAACTGCATATTGTTGACTATTAATTTTTACAAGGAACCTGCAGATACATAATTTGAAAATGGACAAATGGACACTGTGTAGTGATGGACTATGCATACACAGGAAGAAACCAAGGAGGGTTAAAATATATCAAGCCTGAGTTTTTTATGGGTCATTAGCTCTTTAATGCATCTCAAGGGCTCCTAAAGCAATGAACTGAAAGTCTTGGGAAGACTCTAGTCTGACCTAAATGAAAGAAATGAGGAAGAGCACAAGTCTTAGCAGTGCTCAATGCTATTAACATATTCACAGAAGACTAATTTGAAAATGTATTAACCACGTAGTAAGTCAAGGCCCATCACAGATCAAATGCTAAGTTTTGGGACAGGAAGCAATTGGTGGAAGTAATTGGCAAATATTCAAGGAGGAAAGAGTGGAAGAGAAAAGGCTAGGATAAAAAAATGACCTGATAGCCTTTTAAGGCTTTGTGGTTGGTGGAGATCCCCGTGATAATGATCTGCTTCCTTCGGTGTTTCTTCCCTTAGGACCCAAATGCCAACAAAAAAAAAAAAAAAAAAAAAAAATGTAAGTCTCCAAGGATGTGGACCAGGCTTTTGCATAACACAGTGAAAAAAAAAAATGTTATAGGGATGCTTTTATTCTCAACCACAGATCCTGGAGTGAATAATACTCTCCAAAGTAATCTTCAGAAGCCACTATAACTCTTACTCCCAAGGCTTCTTCCTTGAACTTAGAAATCAGTGAACTATTTTTAGGTAGGCCTTTCTAACAACTGCAAACCACCAATATCTATAAGGCCATGAATGATGATTATCTTGAAAAGCCTAAACTAATAGCAGATATGGGTTCAATGGAAAGAGAAATAGTCAAATCCAAGTCATGAAATCAGAAAGGACAATGGAAGTTATCTATTTTAATAATAATATAAAAATAATAATGAAATATAATTGAACAATATAATATATAACCAAAATAAATTAATATATATATTGAAAATAAAATATATATTTCTGTCTAGAGACTTTTTAAAGAGGTTATCAAAAGAATTATTCTGCCAAACTTGAACACAAATAAGTTCCTGTATCTAGAACGTTTCCCTATATCACCAATTAGTCATGTGAGAAAGAGCGATAACCTCATTCCTGTAAGCAAAATTCTTTGGGAAGCATTTTCACATAGTTGTTAGAATTTACAAATATTACTTTATAACAATGGAAAATTTAAATGGGGAATTCTGTTACTCACCTATATTGATAATACATTTTCCCTCAATTTTAGTTGCAATTTTTAAAAACAAAAACATTTACTTGGTAGGAAAATAAATCTAATTACTTTGTTAACTAATGTTATTCTTCTTCTTGAGTGAGAATTACAGGCAAAGCTCTGTTTGGTTTTATTTCAGTCATGACCAATTGCTGGTCAAGTGGGTAAAGAAGAAGGACTTCAAAGGCAGGGTTAGGCTGAGGATAGCACTCATCAGAAACATTTGATTGAGTTACGCTATCCCTACTTTCACCTAATATGGGTTGCATTCAGAATATCCACAAAACATAAAGAATATCTACAAAAAGTTTTGATGACAGGAAAGGGGCTTTTGCATTTTTAAAATTTATCTCCTACTTTCTATTATATACTCATTTGTTTATTCATTTGAGTATTTGCAGTTATACTAGCTCATCTGCACCATTACCTACATTGGGGGTTGTTCAAGGGTGATCCAGGAATTCCGTGGAGTTTCTCATGCTTTGGGGGAGTCTAGGAAGTCAAATCTATTTTTAAAATAATTCTAAGATATGATTTGCCTTTTTCACCTTTATTTTCACATGGTGTCCATTGCACTATTCCGGAGGCTACCTGACATATGGTATCACAATAGTCTAAAAGAATTAAGTCAGAAATAAAAGATATTTGCAAAAATATAAGTGAATTCTTTGCTTGTCACTACATTTTTCTTTGTTTTTAGAAATAGTTATTTTCATAAAAATACGTCATTTATATTAACAAGCCCTGGGTTTATTTTGTTGTGTTTAATTAATTAATATATACACATTATTAAAATTAGTCAACTTCAGTGTCTAATATTATAAATAGTGATACATGTAGCTTATGTTAACAAGGACCTCAAGGGCTTCAAAAATTATTTAGGAGTGTAAAAACTTACGAAAAATGTTTGAGAACCTCTATGTAAGTCAAGAATATGGCATCCAAAAAAGCAAATAGAGTATATAAGAGTTGCTAATCAACTTCAAAGAGGATTACAAGATTTTCCATGCTGCACTCTAATTCTCCATCTAATTGTTAGTCTCCTTCATGAGATTTGGTTTCTAGAGGGCAAAGACCATATAATATTTTCAGAAAAGAGTAAAAATTTTTATTTTTGCAAAGAGAAATAAAAAGTGTTCAATTTTATGCATCCGCAAACCTCCTTGAAGGATGAAATCTTTCTTAGTAATTTACTTCTAAGCAGATTGAAAAAAATGAAATTGAGAAATCATTAGTTTAAAACTACTTATTAAAATCTTATATTTACCTCACACTGCTATTGTCTAAGTATTGTCCAAAGTGACTAACATGTTGTTCATGATGTCTGCATCACAGAATTCATTACACTTAGAAAAATAGTATTATGCCAAGCCTTTTTGGTAGTTTGAAATTGATATAAACCCACATAAAAGTGTTTGATTATTTTTTCTAACATCGCATTGGGTTGTCCCACTATTGAGGGTATATTGTTAATGCTTCATAAAAGTCTTGAGCTTTATGTTTTTTAGGTTAGATGTAGAATGTAACATAAAAATACAATATAAAATTGCTTTAGCAGTATTTTCTCATTCCCAGTCTAGGATCACCCATTTATTTTCTCTGGCAATGATTTTTGGAGTCTCCAGAAAGCAACACCAAAATCCTTGAGGTAATGTCTTAGGCTTTATCTGCTACCATTCTAGGCCATGCTAAGTACTTGGAAAACTACTACCATTCTCCAGAGCAAATAGAGTCTTTCTCAATTTGGCTGAAGAGTCCTTTGGGGAGCTTTTTAAAAAATATAGATTCCTGCACCTAAACTAGCCCTAACAAATAATAATCAAGCTTCTTCTATGTTTAGGTGCCAAATGTTTCGGGTCTTAAAATTAGACAAACAAACAAAATTATGAAAACTTTCTATATCAGCCTCTGTTTAGAAACTTAGCCTATAAAACCAGTAGCCCTATACCATACAACATCACCTTGCATTAAACCACTACAAATGTCCACCTTCCATTCTGCTGGTAAGTCTCCAACTTCCTCTATGTCTTAAGAAATATAGACATGGTTCTTCTATGTCTAAGAAAATCTTTGAAGGCATACCTCAAGATGTTGTGAGTTCAGGTCCAGACCACCACAAGAAAGAAACTATCACAAGAAAGAGAGTCATACAAATATTTTGGTTTCCCTGTGATTACAAAAGTTATATTTATCTTTATCATTTCTACCAAAGGGGCAATAGCATGTGTCAGGATTATGTCTGAAAATACTTTACTTAAAAAATACTTTATTAGGCCGAGGGTGGGGTTACACTTATAAACTCAGCACTTTGAGAACATCCTGGACAACATAGTAAGACACTCTTTCTACAAAAAATTTAAATGTTATCTGGGACCAGTGGCATGTATCTGTAGTCTGAGCTACTCAGGAGGCTGAGGCAAAAAGGTCTCCTGAGCCCAGGAGTTTGAGGCTGCTGCGAGCTATGATGAGACTCCTCCACTCAAGCCCTGGCAATAGAGCAACAGCCTATCGGGGGGTAAAAAAGGGAAAAGAAGGAAATAAATAAAATAAAATAAATAAATAATAAAAAGAAAAGGAAAGGAAAAATACTTTATTGCTGAAAATGCTGGCAGTCATCTGAGCCTTCCAAGAGTCATAATCTCTTGCTTGGTGTAGGGGTTGCCTCCATGTTGATGGCTACTGGCTGATTGGGAAAGTGGATGCTGAAGGTTGAGGTGGTTGAGGCAATTTCTTAAACTAAGATGGTAATGAAGTTTAACACAGTGATCGACTCTTCCTTTCATGAAATATTTCTCTATAGCACATGATACTGTCTGATAGCATTTGACCCACAGGAGAACTTTTCTCCAAACTGGAGGGAATCCTCACAAACTCTGCTGCTGCTTTATTAATTAAATTTATGGAATACTCTAATTATGTTGTTGTCATTCCAACAATGTTCATGGTTTATTCACAGGAATCAGTTCTATCTCAAAAAACCACTTTCTTTGCTTATCCATACAAGATAACTCCTTATTCATTTATGTTTTATCAGGAGATTGCGGCAATTCAGTCACCTTTTCAGGCTGCACTTCTAATTCTAGTTCTCTTGCTGTTTTCAACACATCTGCAATTACCACCCCCCACTACAATCTTGAAGCCCTCAAAGTCATTCATGAGGATTAAAATCAACTTTCAAACTCCTGTTGATGTTGATACTCTTTTTCCCATGAATCATGAATGTTCTTAATGGCATCTACAATGATAAATACTTGCTAGAAGGTTTTCAATTTATTCTGTCCAGATTCATCACAAAAATCACCATCTATGTCATCTATAGCCTTACAAAATGAATTCCTTAAATAACAAAACTTTGAAATTCAAAGTTACTCCTTGATCCAAGGACTTCAGAATAGATGTGTGTTGGTGGGCTTAAAAACATTAATTTCCTCGTTCATCTCCATCAGAGTTCTTGGGTGACCAGGTGCATTGCCAATGAGAAGAGGTATTTTTAAAGGAATCTCTTTTTCTGAGCAGTAGGTCTCAACAGTGGGTTTAAACTACTCGGTAAATCATATTGTAGACAGATAGGTTTCTCATACAGGCTTTGTTTGTTTTATTTACAAAGCACTGGCTGAGTAGATTTAGCATAATTCTTAGGACCCTTGGATTTTTGAAATGGTAAACTGGGTTCAACTTAAAGTCACCAGTTGCATTAGTCCCTTATAAAAGACTCAATCTCTTAGCTGGGTGTTGTGGTGGGTGCCTGTAGTCCCAGCTACTTGGGAAGCTGAGGCAAGAGAATCACCTAAGCCCAAGAGCTGGAGGTTACTGTGAGCTATGACACCATGGCACTCTACCCAGAGTGACAAAGTGAGACTCTGTCTCTAAAAAAAAAAAAAAAAACATCAATCTGTCCTTTGAATCTTTGAAGCCAGGCATTGACTTTTCCTCTCTAGCTGTGAAAGTCCTAAACATCATATTTCAGTATGAGGGTATTTTTGTCTACCTTGAAAATCTATTGTTTAGTGTAGCTGCCTTCATCAGTGATCTTAGTCAAATCCCTGGATAACTTGCTTCAGCTTCAGCATCAGCACTTGCTGCTTCTCCTTACTCTGTTATGTTACAGAGGTGATTTCATCTTTAAAGTTTATCTTATGAACCGACCTTTGCTAGCTTCAAACTTTTTTTCTGCTGCTTCCTCACTTCTGCCCATCTCTCAGAATTGAAGAGGTAGGTCTTTTGTCTGGTTCAAATTTTAACTCTTAAGGGAATGTTGTGGCTGCTCTGATCTCCTTTGCAGACCCCTCAGTTTCCCCAGATCAGCAGTCGGCCTGTTTTGCTTTCTTATGAGGATATACCAATAGTAAGACATTTTTTTCCACAAAAATTTCCTTTGCATTCAAACCTTAGCTAAATGATATAGGAGGTCTAGTTTTTGGTCCATCTTAGCTTTTGACATGTCTTCCTTATACAGATTTATCATTTCAAGCTTTTGATTTAAAGTGAGAGATGTGTGACTCTTCCTTTCACTTGAGCACTTATGGCAAGTGAAAGGAATTTCATTATCATTCTGTCTTGGGGAATGGAAGGCCCATAGAGCAGCAGAGAGACAGGGGAACAATAGTTGGTAGAGCAGCCACAGCAAAAACATTTGTCAATTAAGTTCATCCTTACAGAGGCATGATTCATAGTGCCTAAAACAACTACAACAGTAACATCAAAGATCGCTGATCAACGATCACCGTAACAGATAGAAAAATGAAAAAATTTGAAATATTACAAGAATTACCAAAATGTGAAGTGAACACATGTTGTGAAGATAATGGCACCAACAGACCTGTTCAAAGCAAGGTTGCCAAAAGCTTTCAGTTTGTAAAAAGCACGCTCTATCTGCAAAGTACAATAAAGTGAAGTCCAATAAACAAATTATGCCTGTGCTTCTATTTTCTTTCTCCACCAGGGATTTCCCTAAAGGGCATGTGTGTAAAAGATGAGGGCAAGTGTGAGGGGAGGTACGATATTGAGTTAATACTGCAGAAACCAAATGGCATCTTCCTTACGGCTTAATGAACTCTGTAGGGGCCTCTGCTTCCTCCCAATGCCATTTACCAACAAAATTCAGTTTCTACTAAGTTGGGAATTAATATAGTTTCAGGGACTGGCTCTGGTAAGGCAAATGTCATAGTGACAGAAACTCAGAGATCATGGGTGCCAGCTGGGCCAGCTATCTGTCATTATCCAATTCGCAGATTTAAGTGAGATGGAATTATGTAATATGAGATATATCTATAGGTAGCTAATAACTGCCAGGAAAGAGAAAGAGCAGGAACTCAGGGATGATGGCAAAAATTGACCAAAAGTAAAAGACACTGTCCTTAAATTGAAGTTTAAAGTTGGAACCATAAACAGTCTTTATAAGTCATCAAGCAGCCCCGTGTGGTTCAGCGTAGATACTCTCCATCACTGTGGAGGATCACGGTACCAGCAAGCTGTCAAGGATAGGAGATTAATCTTAACAGATTAAGTCAATACTAGAGGCACGTAAAGCAAACAGGGAGCTACAAGAATTGTCGAGTTCTGACCTAACACTTAGGTCTAACTGGCAGCAAAGACTCAAACTGGGGTGTTTACTGACTTTGAGCCTTAAGAAGCACACTGAATTTTCATTCTCTCGAGGTTATGAAAGGGAGGAGCCTGACTCAATTCTTGCTCCTGTTAACTGACTCTGGAGTTAAGTTAAGCCCATGACAAGAGCTTGTCTCTAGACGCAAAGACAAGCAAAGGTAGGAGACAGTCAGCTGGGTTGTTAGGCATTGCCAGGTATTGTGATTTATTCACAACAAATGGATTATTTAGTTATAATCAATGACTAATTTTTTTTTTTTTTTGTAGAGACAGAGTCTCACTTTATGGCCCTCGGTAGAGTGCCGTGGCCTCACACAGCTCACAACAACCTCCAACTCCTGGGTTTAAGTGATTCTCTTGCCTCAACCTCCCCAGTAGCTGGGACTACAGGCGCCCACCACAACGCCCAGCTATTTTTTGGTTGCAGTTTGGCCGGGGCCGGGTTTGAACCCACCACCCTCAGTATATGGGGCCGGCGACTTACCGACTGAGCCACAGGCGCCGCCCCTCAATGACTAATTTTTATCAGCCTAAAAGAGGTCCACATTATTGGAATGATAGAGATTTAGCTTGTCTTTCAGGTGTAAACCGTGTTTCTTCTGTGTCATGAAAAATAATGATCAATGAGGAAAATGGAAATGACTTATAGGTACCATCGAAGGTTACTGTTTTTTGGGACTCATCTAAACATATTTTAGAAAAAAATGATCAAGTACATTAAAGTGGCTACAAAGGAAAAGATAAAAAAAAATAGGAGCACAAAAAGGAAATAAAAATATACAGCAATAGAAAGGGTCGCACAGTTCCAATTTGAGTATGAGAATAGAATACTCCTTTTAAAATACTCTGTTTAAACATTTCTGAGTGTCTAGAGATTTCTCTGTTTTAGTTTGTCTTCCTTTTTCTTTTTTTTTTTTAAGCTAAAGGTGAAATGCTGCCATGTTACAAATTTGTTTACGAGAAGCAAAATAGACCAAAAGATAAAGACACTGTCCTGAAACTGAAGTTTAAAATTGAGACCACAGAAAAAGACAGTCTTTATAAATCATCAAGTTGGTATGGCAGGGTAAAAGACAGCCATGTAAGATCAGGCAAACCAGAAGATTCACTGCTGTGATTGCCCTTGCTCTTCAGAGCTCATTCTTTCTCTTTGACTAGTCGCCCATGGCAGTCAGCTCAACTGGGGAGGTCAGCACCCCAGCAGCCCAAGTCTCAGGAAGAAAAGACAGAAACATGTAACCTGAAATGACAGGTTACAGAAATGACACAGCCGCTGAGGCAGCTTGTTGCTCCGCTTGCTTATATTTTGAAGTATTATCGTGTGAGCTGAATTACAAAGAATAGCATTCGACAGGATGAAGGGTTGCATACACAAAAGAGGAGGCAAGATTCTTGGTTAGGCGAAAGTCTGAAGGACAAGTGCCTTTAGCATCAACTGAAAGCCTTAGTGTATAACATGACCTTGAAAAAATTGGACAGCGTTGCATAGCCAGTAGAGGGATAGCAAACTAGATGAACTGATGTAGTCGTGTTGCTATCTTACATGCTTACATAGGAGTTATTTCTGATGACTTTGATTTGAATAAAGCAGCACTAATTTCTTTATCCACATTTCCATCTGTACCTTAGCCTAATGTTTTGAGAGGGAAAACTTGGGGGGGAAAAAAAAAGAGCTGTAGATTCTCCTTTATGTAGTTTCAAGGAAACACTGTGTATCAGTATGGGACCAGATAACTAGCTATCTAATACCTAGTTACTTCGTATCGTTGAGCCTCAATTTAGAAATAAATGCTGCCTATTTACAAGGCTGGTTTTGTACATCAAATGACATTTTGGTATTGTAAAAAAAGAGATATTAACCTTGCCTGGCCTACACAGGAATTCAGACAATGTTTTTGTCCATAGAAATCACTGAAGAAATATTCAATTAAAACTGTAGCTCAATTTCCATTTCTTCCAAATGGAGGTAATAATTTCCCTTATATTATACAGTTCTGCTGCTTTTGCAAAATGAAAAAAAAAATCTATATATATGAGGGTTTTTATAAGAGTTTTTTATATGTAAATATTTAATTTCAAAAGGGTTAGATATATATATCTTTTGAAAATTAAAATGAATTTTTTTTTTTTTGAGATAGAATCTCACTCTATCACCCTTAGTACAGGTGCCGTGGTGTCCCAGCTCACAGCAACCTCAACTCCTGGGCTTAGGTACTTAGCCTCCTGAGTAGCTGGGACTACAGGTGCCTGCCACAACTCCCGGCTATAAAATGAAATATTTTAATTCATATTTTCATATTCAACTTAACATTTATCCCACACTTGCTATACATAGACCCAGTGGTCTTCTGGCTTTCTTATTGAGAGAATGAAGTTGATGTGATCTCTATCTTGAAAGAACAATAAATTTCTTGTCTTTTTAATTTACTTCATATTGAAGTTTTCATTGCTCCGTAGCTTTTCACTATTGACACATAGATTGCAGTTCATATACTTTGAGTTTTTCTTGTATTTATTATTGCTTCAGATTTGGGGATTTCTCATTGGGTTTTAATCTAAGGTAGAGCAAACAGCAGATCATACTCACATGGCAGCTTTCTTAAAACTGTAGACCTCTCTGAGATTCTGTAGTATCTCCTAAGAGTGCTACTTAATGCCTGTAACCACTGCAATATGATTGGCTGTCATTTACAGGTGTGTTGCAGGGAATGAGGTGTCCAAAAAAGTAGAGATCTTCTTTCTAGAAATATTCTTGTTTTGTGTTTAGATTGAATTTACCTTCCTCACCATACGTTGTATGCCCCCATTATTAATTGCAATTGTAGGAAATCTATTCATCCTTCATCAGTATCAGCAAAAATTTTCAATGGTACTTCATAGAATGGAAAGAAAAAATATTCTATGCTAAGTTTACAAAAGAATGTTGTAATATATCTGTGTATTTAAAAAATTTCCAACCCCAAGTTCATCAGTGTCACCAAGTCCTGTCTGTCTCCATATTATTCCTTTTCTTCTTTAAACTAAGACCCCCAAATTAACTTCTCCATAGCTCCCTGAAACATGTCCGAGGGAAAAACTCACCAAATTCCTGTGAAGGATATTTAATAAATACTCATTATATTCTTTCAGGAATTTTTCCAGTAAACTTCTATTGAGCTTGCAGCCAACATTTCCAAACTAATCTCACCATTTTATTTTTTATTACTGCTGAGTTGGGTGCGTCTTTCACCGTAGCTAGATGAAGAAAATAAGATCAGTGGTAAAACCACAAATTACCACAGAAATTTCAGAATGTGAAATAGGAGAAAAATTATATTATCTTTGTGATTAAAATTTAGGGTGCTCTATTTAAATAATCTTTTTAAAAGAGCAAAAATTGTTACCTTCTGAACTATGAAAAATTTTATTTTGAAAGATTATTCTGTTACAGTTTTCTGTTTTAAAGTTTAGCTACTTAGTTTTGTTTTGAGAGTTTTATTACAAAATCTGTTAATATTTAAACTTTTTTCTTTTAGCATATAACCTAAATTATTGGCTCCTAGGTATGTCTTGCACCTGTGCATATCTTATGATTTATGCTTCTCACTCTTCATTTTTGAATTGTCAGTGATTTCAAATCCCTATCCCCAAAACAATATAATGACCATTCTATAAATTGTTACTTTACCTTAAAACATTCCCACTTGGTCATATATTTTATCAGCCTTCACATTTCCCTTAAAATATCTCCTAAACAAACCCCAGAAGAGTCTCCCCTAAGTGCCCGGGATCACAGTTTGGGATTCATTACTCTGTGTGACTGATTTCTCCCCAAACAAATGCTTTGATCATTTAAAAATGATGGCACTTGCAGAGCACTAATGAGCTAACTCATTCATTGTGGTGTGTACACAACGGAGGATAAAAAATGGGCTCAGAATTAGAATCCCTCTTTATTCATCCAAGGGGAGCATTAGAGAGAGAGTTATTTCTAAAAAATTAATACTATTTTGGCAGCTTCCCTCGATTTTAAAATGAAAAGGTTTTAAGTAGGTGACCAGTGAAGGGGCTTTCTTTCACTTTCTCTTTGCAGATTTCAGTAAAAGACAGGAACATGAAAATTGTGTCTGTGGACTTTGCAGTCAGGAAACTAATGGTACCTCATCCACTAATGACCAAGAGGCTATTTCCCAGCCCCTTCCACTTAATGTCCCAAAAGTTAAACATCTGGTTAAATAATAGCATGAATGTTTTTCCGATATCACGCTAAATGCAAACATGAGCATTTTACTCCTTTCACTCTTTGGGAATCTCAATTGTCCATGTAAAATGCATTCAAGGACAAGGGGAAGCTGAGGCCAGAGGGAATAAGAGAAGGGCTACAGTCCCCACTTCCCTTTGCTTTCTCCTTGACCCTGACTCTTCTCACTGCCCTTAGTGGGTGCACTGAGTTGTGAGTTATCAGTCTGAAGCTCTATGACCAGAGCTTTTATCCAATATCTCGTTCTCTGATAAGGCCTCTACTTTACGAGGAGTCTTGGTAGCTTTAAGAATTGTGGTGTTCTTTTGGTGATAATAACATCTGACATTTACTGAGCACTTAACACCAAACATTTGCTCTTGTAAGCATGTTAGAAGTATTAACTCACTTAATCACCCCTCAATTCTAAGAGGTAGAGGCTGTCACTCTCTCTTGTAGGTGAGGAAACTGAGGTACAGAGAAGTTAAGTAATTTGCCTTAAGTCACACAGATTAGTGGTGAATGCAGCGCTTGACTCCACTATTTGCTACCATTGTGATATTGTAAAAAAATATTCTCTGCTAAAACACATTTATAATCCTTGTATTCAACCGTATTGAAGGATCCAATAGGGATGTGGGACTTTACATGTTGTAAATTGATTGCTGAGAGTTCTGGTTAGGAGATTTATCCAATCAGGTGTAAGAATATCTCGTTCTCTTTCATTCATGACTATTTGAGGAACACTTTCTACTCTTAATTTGTAATCATTTTTTATTTTTATCAAAGTTATGTGTGAAGTTCAGGTATTACTCCAGAAAGTTTTTGATTAAATACAGCATTCCTCTGCCTTTCCCAGCTACCTACCCGTCAATACCACTTCCTAGAGGTATGGGCTTTCAGCAGCCCATTTTGGTTGTCTCTTTCTTGTATTAACCTTGTTTTTTTAAAAAATACTAAACACACACTATTTTTTTCTTATTTGTCTGTTTTAGGGATCATGTACTAACTTTTCTATGATAGTTCAATACTATATTTGTTACATCCCACATTGTCTTCCCTTCCTTCTATTGTTCCATTATAGTTATATCACAATTATTATTTCTATTACTAGATGGCATTATTGTGACTCTCCAAATATTTTCAGCTAAGCTAAGCATTATATGTATATAAAATTATAAATAATTATACATATAACTTTTGTGTTTCATTTTCTTACATGGGGTCAATGATTGCTTACTTTTAAATTCACTTATTTATTTATTTTTTTATTGTTGGGGATTCATTGAGGGTACAATAAGCCAGTTACACTGATTGCAATTGTTAGATAAAGTCCCTCTTGCAATCATGTCTTGCCCCCATAAAGTGTAACACACACTAAGGCCCCACCCCCCTCCCTCCATCCCTCTTTCTGCTTCCCCCCCATAACCTTAATTGTCATTAATTGTCCTCATATCAAGATTAAGTACATAGGATTCATACTTCTCCATTCTTGTGATGCTTTACTAAGAATACAATACCAACAAATTTGGCAAAATCTTTTTGACAAACACTGAAGCATTAAATAATACATTGTCTCCTTTAAAAAAAAATTTCCTCCCATTGCTCTTCACCTTCTTGCTTCGATTTGGATTGAAGCCTCTGATGGCCTAATATACAGCTGTGAACCTGGGACTTCGTGTCTGATTTCTAATCCTTGCTTTTCCTTAATCAAATTCTTTACTTTGCTAAGGCATTTTCCTCACTTGCTCCCAAACAAGGATACAATACAAATGAATATATTGAGACCTTCTCCATCAGGATATATCTTCATTCAATGGAGATTGACATCATTTGATTGACAGTTTAAAAGGCTATTCAATTCCAAGTTAACAATAGTTTCTTCTTAAATTTTGAAAGCATTCTTGGCCAGGCACGTGGGCTCACGCCTATAATCCTAGCACTCTGGGGGGCAAGGAGAATGGATCATTTGAGTTCAGGAGTTTGAAACCAGCCTGAGTAAGAGCAAGACACTGGCTCTACTAAAAATAACCAGGCACTGTGGCTGGCACCTGTAGTCCCAACTACTCTGGAAGCTAAGGCAGAGGGACTTCCAGTTTTTTTAGACAGTCTTACTTTGTCACCCTTGGCAGAGTGCCACAGCATCACGGCTCACAGCAACAGCAAACTCTTGGGCTTAAGTGATTCTTTTTCCTCAGCCTCCCAAGTAGCTGGGACCACAGGCGCCTGCCACAATGCCTGGCTATTTTTAGAGATGGGGGTCTTGCTCTTGCTCAGGCTGGTCTCGGACCTGTGAGCTCAGACAGTCCACCCCTAGCCTCCCAGAGTGCTAGGATTATAGGCATGAGCCACCATGCCCAGTCTGCAAAAGGATATCTTGAGCCCAGGAGTTTGAAATTGCTGTGAGCTATGATGCTATGGTATCCTACCCAAGGTGACAGAGTGAGACTCTGTCTCAAAAAAAAATTTTTTTTTTTGGCTTGACACCCGTAGAACAGTGGTTATGGAGCCAGCCACCTACACCAAGGCTGGTGGGTTCAAATCCGGCCAGGGCCTGCTAAACAACAATGACAAAAATAACAAAAAATAACTGGGCATTGTGGTGGGCACCTGTAGTCCCAGCTACTTGGGAGGCTGAGGCAAGAGAATTGCTTAAGCCCAGGACTTGGAGGTTACTGTGAGCTGTGACGCCACCACACTCTACCGAGGGTGACATAGTAAGACTATGTCTCAAAAAAAACATTTTTTTTTTAAAGCATTCTTTAAGATTCTGATTACTATTCTTTCATTGTACATGATCTTTCTGTCCCTTTTTCTTCTACCTTTTTGGCAGAGTTTAGAATTTTTTCTGTTACCAGCTGTGTAACTGCATGAACTGCTTAGTCACTATGTGCAGACACTTTGTTGGCTCCTCCAATCTGAAGGCTCATGTCAAATAATTGAGTTATTTTCTTGTACTTTATGTGAAATTTCTTTTCATTCATTTGAAACAATTTTTTTCTTTTTGAGTTTTCCTACTAGGCAGATGTTGAAATTTCTAAATTATTCTCTTATTGCTTCTTTCTATGATTCGTCTCTGTTTTGTCTAATATTTCTAGATAACTTATCGTTTTCCTCCAGAAATTCTGTTCATTTATAGAATTTAAAAATGTATTTATTTATATTTTTAATTTTCTAATGTCTCTTTCGTTTATTATTGTCCTTAATTTTGTGAATTTTGTGTATTTTCTTATCTCTTAGTAATAGCGTTAATAGTTTTTATTTTTTTTATTTTATTTATTTTTTTTTTTGCAGTTACAAAATGACCTTTATTGGGAGAAAAGCCACATTCAAAACAAAAGCTCAAACAGACCTCAAAAATACAGAGATCATTTTATACAAGTAGGACAATGACTTCCAATTATAGAAATATATTCTATGAAAGACCAAATACATGAGTAATTAGAAAACCCTGAATAGCTGTTGTTGTGTTTTTGAAAAACAGAAGATCTTCTCCTAATGGAGAAATGGTGGTGAAAATCCAAAACAAACAGCTTTTTATATAATGGTCTCTTGCATTTGAAGTGGTAATGATGATATCCCCCTCCCAATCTCCAGCTGAGGTTAAAAATTAAAATTAAAAGGCACACTCCAGGTAGGCAGTCAGGAAGTTCCCAGGAATATTCCAGGCACCTGTTACACCTGGCCAAGATTAGGATTCAAGGTTCATCACAAAGAATATATGCAATGGAAAGAAATGCAAAGACAATCAACAACAGCCCATGTTATGCAATTCTGAGCACACTATAGGTGCTTTTAAATATTTTTAAGGAAGTGCCTATAACCCAAGTCTCTAAGCATTCATCATACCACTTGGACTGTGCTTAGACTCTGCGCGAGTTCCCTTGATTGACCTGTGATTTTATCAAAGCACCATGTTTACTGTTTTCGAAAATTTGTTTAAAAAGCTAATAGTTTTTAAAGTTTTCATCTTGTCCTGCTACTATTTCTGCTAATCTGCAGTCTCTTTTTACGTTGGCTTATTTTGATATTCCTATCTCATTTCACAACTTTTCCTAAGCTTCATGAATGCAGAGTTTATTTTATTCAATAATTAGAACAGTGCACTGTACATTATCTGGTACTCAACAAATATTTCTTTACTTATTGGTTGGCAATTAATTTCTGGTAACACATGCCTGCCTATTCACATTTTTTAAAAGGGCATTAAACTGCTGGTTGGACTCTGTATGTGGATGGAGCAGGAGCACTGGACTTGACTGAGAAGCTTTTCTATAGAACATTAATACAACAAAGCTGACTTTTCAGCTAGGCACAGTGGCTCACATCTGTAATCCTTGTGCTCTGGGAGTCTGAGGCAAGAGCGTCACTTGGGCTCAAGTGTTTGAGATCAGCCTGATCAAGAGCAATACTCTGTCTCTACTAAAAATAGAAAAACTTATCCTGGCATGGTGGCAGGTGCCTATAATACCAGCAACTCAGGAGGCTGAGGCAGGAGCATCACTAGAACACAGAAGTTTGAGGTTGCTGTGCACTATGATGATGCCAGAGGACTCTAACCTGGGCAACAGAATGAGACTCTGGGAGGGGGGAGCAAGATGGCAGCCGAGTAACAGCTTCCTTGCATCTGGGCACCGTGAGTCTGGGGAGATAGGACTCCAGGCATCTCTGGCTGCTGGGATCTGCCTATCATCACCCCTGAGAGGATACAGGGAGTCAGTCAGAGACTTCTGGATCCCAAGAGGAAGACTAAAACAGTGGAAAACTGGCAAGTGGTCACGTGTGTTCAATCCATCTAAACCTGCCCGCAACTTCCACAGGCACGAGAACTTAAAGAGCAAGAGGAAGTGAAAGGAAAATTAGGGCAAGGAAACAGATAAAAGAAATCACTCATGAGGAAGAATCAGCAGAAAACTCCAGGCAACATGAAGAACCAGTCCAGAACAACCCCGCCAAGGGACCATGAGGTAGCTACTGCAGAGGATTCCACCTATAAAAAAATGTTAGGAATGACAGAAAGGGAATTTAGAATACACATGTTGCAAACAATGAAAGAAATGATGGAAACAATGAAGGAAACTGCTAATAAAGTAGAAAATAACCAAAAGGAAATTCAAAAACAGAATCAAATAAGAGATGAACGATATGAAGAATATAAAAAGGATATAGCAGACCTGAAGGAAATGAAACAGTGAATTAGGGAACTTAAAGATGCAATGGAAAGTATCAGCAACAGGTTAGACCATGCAGAAGAAAGAATTTCAGAGGTAGAAGACAAAGTTTTTGAGATAACTCAGATAGTAAAAGAGGCAGAAAAGAAGAGAGAGAAAGCAGAACGTTCCCTGTCAGAATTATGGGACTTTATGAAGCGTTACAACATACGAGTTATAGGAATTCCAGAAGGGGAAGAAGAATGCCCCAGAGGAATGGAAGCCATACTAGAGAATATTATAAAAGAAAATTTCCCAAATATCACCAAAGATTCTGACACAATGCTTTCAGAGGGATATCAGACCCCAGGTCGCCTCAACTCTAACCGAGCTTCTCCAAGACACATTGTGATGAACCTGTCCAAAGTCAAGACAAAAGAAAAGATTCTGCAAGCTGCCAGGAGTAAGCGCCAGTTGACCTACAGGGGCAAATCCATCAGAGTGACCGCAGACTTCTCTAATGAAACTTTCCAAGCAAGAAGACAATGGTCATCTACCTTTAATCTACTTAAACAGAACAATTTCCAGCCCAGAATTCTGTACCCTGCTAAGCTAAGCTTCAAAATTGACGGAGAAATCAAATCATTTACGGATATACAAACATTGAGGAAATTCACCACAACAAGACCAGCTCTACAGGAAATACTTCAACCTGTTCTGCACACTGACCACCACAGTGGATCAGCAGCAAAGTAAGAACTCAGAAATTAAAGGACAGAACCTAACCTCCACACTGATGCAAAAGATAAAACTAAGCAATGGACTCTCACAAAAGAAGATGAATAGAATACTACCACACTTATCAATTATCTCAATAAATGTTAATGGCTTGAATTCCCCACTGAAGAGACATAGATTGGTTGACTCGATTAAAAAACACAAGCCATCCATTTGCTGTCTGCAAGAAACACACCTGGCTTCAAAAGACAAATTAAAGCTCCGAGTCAAGGGTTGGAAGACAATTTTTCAGGCAAATGGAATTCAGAAGAAAAGAGGAGTTGCAATCTTATTTTCAGATACATGTGCTTTTAAAGCAACAAAAGTCAAAAAAGACAAAGATGGTCACTTTATATTGGTCAAGGGAAAAATACAACAAGAAGACATTTCAATTCTAAATATCTATGCACCCAATTTAAATGCTCCCAGATTCTTGAAACAGACCTTACTCAGTCTGAGCAATATGATATCTGATAATACCATCATAACAGGGGACCTTAACACTCCTCTTACAGAGCTGGACAGATCCTCTAAACAGAAATTAAACAAGGATATAAGAGACTTAAATGAGACCCTAGAACAACTGTGCTTGATAGACGCATATAGAACACTCCATCCCAAAGATAAAGAATATACATTCTTCGGGCAGCGCCTGTGGCTCAGTCAGTAAGGCGCCGGCCCCATATGCCGAGGGTGGCGGGTTCAAACCCAGCCCCGGCCAAACTGCAACCAAAAAATAGCCGGGCGTTGTGGCGGGCGCCTGTAGTCCCAGCTGCTCGGGAGGCTGAGGCAAGAGAATCGCTTAAGCCCAGGAGTTGGAGGTTGCTGTGAGCTGTGTGAGGCCACGGCACTCTACCGAGGGCCATAAAGTGAGACTCTGTCTCTACAAAAAAAAAAAAAAAAAAAAAAAGAATATACATTCTTCTCATCACCCCATGGAACATTCTCCAAAATTGATCATATCCTGGGACACAAAACAAATATCAACAGAATCAAAAGAATTGAAATTTTACCTTGTATCTTCTCAGACCATAAGGCACTAAAGGTGGAACTCAACTCTAACAAAAACGCTCGACCCCACCCAAAGGCATGGAAATTAAACAATCTTCTGTTGAATAACAGATGGGTGAAGGAAGAAATAAAACAGGAAATCATTGACTTCCTTGAGCATAACAACAATGAAGACACAAGCTACCAAAACCTGTGGGATACTGCAAAAGCAGTTTTGAGAGGAAAATTCATCGCTTTAGATGCCTACATTCGAAAAACAGAAAGAGAGCACATCAACAATCTCACAAGAGATCTTATGGAATTGGAAAAAGAAGAACAATCTAAGCCTAAACTCAGTAGAAGAAAAGAAATATCCAAAATCAAATCAGAATCAATGAAATTGAAAACAAAAGAATCATTCAGAAAATTAATGAAACAAGGAGTTGGTTTTTTGAAAAAATAAATAAAATAGATAAACCATTGGCCAGACTAACGAGGAATAGAAAAGTAAAATCTCTAGTAACCTCAATCAGAAATGATAAAGGGGAAATAACAACTGATCCCACAGAGATACAAGAGATCATCTCTGAATACTACCAGAAACTCTATGCCCAGAAATTTGACAATGTGAAGGAAATGGATCAATATTTGGAATCACACCCTCTCCCTAGACTCAGCCAGGAAGAAATAGACCTCCTGAACAGACCAATTTCAAGCACTGAGATCAAAGAAACAATAACAAATCTTCCAACCAAAAAATGCCCTGGTCCAGATGGCTTCACTCCAGAATTCTATCAAACCTTCAAGGAAAAGCTTATTCCTGTACTGCAGAAATTATTCCAAAAAATTGAGGAAGAAGGAATCTTCCCCAACACATTCTATGAAGCAAACAACACCCTGATACCAAAACCAGGAAAAGACCCAAACAAAAAGGAGAATTTCAGACCAATCTCACTCATGAACATAGACGCAACAATTCTCAACAAAATCCTAGCCAATAGATTACAGCTCATCATCAAAAAAGTCATTCATCATGATCAAGTAGGCTTCATCCCAGGGATGGAAGGCTGGTTTAACATACGGAAGTCCATAAACGTTATCCACCATATTAACAGAGGCAAAAATAAAGATCACATGATCCTCTCAATAGATGCAGAAAAAGCATTTGATAAAATCCAGCATCCTTTTCTAATTAGAACCCTGAAGAGTATAGGCATAGGTGGCACATTTCTTAAACTGATTGAAGCTATCTATGACAAACCCATGGCCAATATTTTACTGAATGGAGTAAAACTGAAAGCTTTTCCTCTTAGAACTGGAACCAGTCAAGGTTGTCCTCTGTCACCTTTACTATTCAACGTAGTGCTGGAAGTTCTAGCCAATACAATTAGGCAAGACAAGGAAATAAAGGGAATCCAAATGGGAGCAGAGGAGGTCAAACTCTCCCTCTTTGCTGACAACATGATCTTATACTTAGAGAACCCCAAAGACTCAACCACAAGACTCCTAGAAGTCATCAAAAAATACAGTAATGTTTCAGGATATAAAATCAATGTCCACAAGTCAGTAGCCTTTGTGTACACCAATAACAGTCAAGATGAGAAGCTAATTAAGGACACAACTCCCTTCACCATAGTTTCAAAGAAAATGAAATACCTAGGAATATACCTAACGAAGGAGGTGAAGGACCTCTATAAAGAAAAGTATGAAATCCTCAGAAAGGAAATAGCAGAGGATATTAACAAATGGAAGAACATACCATGCTCATGGATGGGAAGAATCAACATTGTTAAAATGTCTTCCCAAAGCAATCTACCTATTCAATGCCATTCCTATCAAAATACCAACATCGTACTTTCAAGATTTGGAAAAAATGATTCTGCGTTTTGTATGGAACTGGAAAAAACCCCATATAGCTAAGGCAGTTCTCTGTAACAAAAATAAAGCTGGGTGCATCAGCATACCAGATTTTAGTCTGTACTACAAAGCCATAGTACTCAAGACAGCATAGTACTGGCACAAAAACAGAGACCTAGACACTTGGAATCGAATTGAACACCAAGAAATGAAACTAACATCTTACAACCACCTAATCTTCGATAAACCAAACCAGAACATACCTTGGGGGAAAGACTCCCTATTCAATAAATGGTGTTGGGAGAACTGGATGTCTACATGTAAAAGACTGAAACTGGACCCACACCTTTCCCCACTCACAAAAATTGATTCAAGATGGATAAAGGACTTAAATTTAAGGCATGAAACAATAAAAATCCTCAAAGAAAGCATAGGAAAAACACTGGAAGATATTGGCCTGGGAAAAGACTTCATGAAGAAGACTGCCATGGCAATTGCAACAACAACAAAAATAAACAAATGGGACTTCATTAAACTGAAAAGCTTCTGTACAGCTAAGGACACAATAACCAAAGCAAAGAGACAACCTACACAATGGGAAAGGATATTTGCATATTTTCAATCAGACAAAAGCTTGATAACTAGGATCTATAGAGAACTCAAATTAATCCCACATGAAAAAAGCCAACAATCCCATATATCAATGGGCAAGAGACATGAATAGAACTTTCTCTAAAGTCGACAGACGAATGGCTAACAAACACATGAAAAAATGTTCATCATTTCTATATATTAGTGAAATGCAAATCAAACCAACCCTGAGATATCATCTAACCCCAGTGAGAATGGCCCACATCACAAAATCTCAAAACTGCAGATGCTGGCGTGGATGTGGAGAGAAGGGAACACTTTTACACTGCTGGTGGGACTGCAAACTAGTACAACCTTTCTGGAAGGAAGTATGGAGAAACCTCAAAGCACTCAAGCTAGACCTCCCATTTGATCCTGCAATCCCATTACTGGGCATCTACCCAGAAGGAAAAAAATCCTTTTAACATAAGGACACTTGTACTAGACTGTTTATTGCAGCTCAATTTACAATCGCCAAAATGTGGAAACAGCCTAAATGCCCACCAACCCAGGAATGGATTAACAAGCTGTGGTATATGTATACCATGGAATACTATTCAGCCATTAAAAAAAACGGAGACTTTACATCCCTCGTATTAACCTGGATGGACGTGGAAGACATTATTCTTAGTAAAGCATCACAAGAATGGAGAAGCATGAGTCCTATGTACTCAATTTTGATATGAGGACAATTAATGACAATTATGTTATGGGGGGGAAGCAGAAAGAGGGACGGAGGGAGGGGGGTGGGGCCTTGGTGTGTGTCACACTTTATGGGGGCAAGACATGATTGCAAGAGGGACTTTACCTAACAATTGCAATCAGTGTAACCTGGCTTATTGTACCCTCAATGAATCCCCAACATTAAAAAAAAAAAAGAATGAGACTCTGTCTCAACAAAAACAAACAAACAAAAAATCTGACTTTTCATTAAGGATATCCAAAGTTCAGTATCTATCTACAGGATTTGGGGAAAATATATCCTACTAGAAAAGATTCCTCCAGTCTTCTCGATAAAGGGATACATTTTTTTTCCACTAGTATTTCTGACAATTATTCAGAATAGGAGCTGAGAGTATCATTGTGAGGTTGATTTTAATCCCCTACTTTGCAACCCCGCACTTGTCTCTTCCCTCTGCAATGCCAGATTTTACCTTGAATCCAGACTCCAGAAGCTTCCTGATGTAATGCTATCTCATGCAGGTCTGGGAGCTCTCAGCTGGCTATGTGCAACAGGTAAGTCAGCCTATGAGTCTAACTCTCCTGCCTAATGGCTATTGTAGACAGTTTTGACCATGTTTTCCATGGTTCCAAGTGCTATCAAGTGGTGAGTTTCTTGGAAGTTCTCTGGGAAAAGGGGACTTGTTAACTTTTTGATATTAATATTCTCATCCCCCAATAACCACAAACAGGTTATAACTTCTTATATTTTATGAAGTCATTATAATTCTTTCAAGGACTTTTTATCTTCCCCCAAATTCTGAAACATATCATTCACTTTTGCTCACAATTTCATTCTTCATGAGTTTGTACAGATAGCACATTTTTATTCTTTTACTGTGACTTTAATATGACTTTAATAGGTAGAGGAGATTCAGATGTCTTGTCAATCTATACTTTCTCCTAGAAATCTATCCTGGCCTCTTTGCCTCTACTCCACTAATATCTAAAACAAGTTGTTCTAGATATTCTCACTGATTCTCACTGATCTTTTCAGTCTTCTCTTCTACTAATGCTATAAATAAAAATCTATAGCATTAGTTTTGAGTGGATATAGTGGTAAAGTATACATATCTTTAGTTTATCCCTCTTTGTGTTTTCCAAAGTACTGCTATAATGATTTCATCTTAAATGATATTCTAGATGGTAATAAGATACTTTGAAATATAATTTTAAAAAACAGGTACTTTATTAGTTGTAAAATAACTGAATGGAGGTTTCATAAATATTATCCATATCTTGTTGTGCAGACCAGTGCAATAAAATGGTCAGCTAACAAGTACTTGTGAAATATCTACTCTGAGAGGCAGTAGATTCAGCATAAAAGCTTTGGAGTCTGAATGCATGGGATTTTGAATTGAATGAATCTAGGCTAATCAACATACTATGAACCTTACAAACTTTGTGATCTTGTCCCTCTTGCCTTAGATTATTATCTATGCAATGGAGGCAATAATCATAACTACCTCCCAGCACGGGCAGTCCACAATACTTGTTAAAACAATGCTGCCTCTAGATCTCAGTCTAGCTCAACATCTTTCAAAGCTGGATTTAGGTGATTTAGGAGACTGAATTTTGGTCTTTGAGCTGGTGAGATAATGACATTTAAGTTTAGAAGAGAAGACTTTGAACTTTGAGCTGATGCTGTAATAGGATAAGACTCTTAGGAATCAGGGGCGGAGATGATGTGTTTTGCATGTGGGTAAGATGGGATTCAGTGAGGGCCAGAGGTGAGATTAAAGCAGGCAGAAAGAGACGGGAAGCCCAAGATTCCTACTCACTGGTAGAGTGATCTGTATAATGCCATCCCATACCCTGTATAATGCCATCTCCTTGTGTGTTTAAAGGTTTTACTAAGGAAATGCTTTCAAAGGTCCTAGAAGGAAATGGAGTTTCTGCACGAAAAGAAAGAAATCATTTTTAAAGAGTTTGTAGAAGCATGAAACAATTTTGTAGGTACCTTGGCTTAGGTTAATTATCCATTTACTAGAGCATATATTACCTAGAAATACTGCTGGAAGAGGAATAATACAACTAGTGTACAGAATATAGGGAAGACTGTAATAATAAGATTTTACCATGTGTTCTAAGGTGTATATATTAATTTCCTTATTACTAAGGCAATGATATGAGGAGTAAGTACTATCCCCTACCATATTTTACAGTTGAGAAAATAGAGGCACCAAGAGGTTAAATAATATGCCCAGAGGGCAAGTGATAATAGAACATAGGGAAGTCTAAAATAATAATCTATATAGCTATGTAATGCTATTTAAAAGCAGAATTCTATCAACTTATATCCATAGCCATATGTTTATCTTTTCAGTTTTAATATGTACATCTTTTCAGTTTTCTCTTCTACAAGAGTAACATAAGCTTTGAGCGTAATATGTACCACAGACATCCAGGAACTAGTATCCAACTAGTATCAGTTATTTTAATTACAGACAAATTCAGGAGTCACCTTGAAATTTCAACTTTACTTCCGTAAAATACATATGAAATCTCCTATGAGATATTATGGAAGTCCATCTGGAAAATGCTAGCAACTGACTTGGTTTATATTTTGAAAAGAATGTTGAACATGTTCCTAATCAGATCTCTTAGGTTAAAGCTACTGAAAATTATGGATAGTTCAGAGAAATAGTAGACCACATGTTTAAGGAGATATAAAGTTTGAAAAACCAATGCCATAAAATGCTGTTTTTATGCACACTGTGGTCAATACTGTTGATCTAAAGATGAATAAAACATAGTCTCTACCTTCAAGAGTATCTTGATGAGTCACCTGCTTTTCTTCATTTTCAATAAATTACTTGTACATGATTCTTAAGATTGGAGCCTTGCGATGTGATAAATCATGAGGGAAATGATTTGCTCAAGGAACTCTTTTAAATCATAGCATAGTATCACATTCAGATGTTTTGGATCACTCTACCCATTCTTTTTTCTATTTTCACCAGAAACTCCTAAGATAACTCTAAATTCAGTTTCACATAGTATTTTTTCAAAGTATACCAATTTACCTCTTCTTTGACTAGTTCTCTTTTAAGGATACATCTAAGCAGATGGTATTAACCTGAAGGTAAATGAGGGAGGTCCATCTATTATGAAAAATGTGCTTGCCTTTAAGAATTTTTTTTTTTGACAGAAAAAAATGGTAGATTTTCTCTCATAAACCATATGTTCTTATATTTCTGATATCTGGAATCAATAACTTGCCAGAAATATTTCCAATGCAAAGCCAGACTAACACATAAAGGTGTCCAAAGAAGTCTGTTCCGATTACTAAAGATGTTGAACTCCTCTTGACTTCAAATAGTAGATATTTCTACACTTTAGTGGTATATGACAGCTCTATTCATTGCACAATGTCAAATTCTTTGGTTTAGGCCATTGGGTATTTATGCGCTTCTGGCTAGGGAAGCAGAGAAGCCTAATTTGATTCTGGAGCCAAAAGTTTTTAGGCCCTGTTCCTCTGGAACTTGGATTGGAGGATTTTGGCACTGCATAAAGACTAGGACAGATCAAGTAGTCACACATAACTAACTGACTCAACACAGCATATTCGGAGAGAAAGATCATGCCTACACATTGGACAACCATTCTCCAAGGCAGATGACAACACCCCGAATTCAATCACCCTTAAATAAACACGCAAGGAAAGCATGGCTTTCACATACCTTCCGGCACTGCTCTCCGACGCTGCCTGCTCAGTTTTAGTGCCATAGGCCAGGCCGCAGATGCAGCCATTACTGTTGTTCTTACTTATGTCTGTCTGCTGTCTGCTAACAAGCATTCATATGCTTTGGATCATTAAAGTCACAACCTCCTCTGCCAATCTATTCCTCTCCATGGGTTTGTTGTAGATTGGAAAGAGAGACGGTATTTCTGTTTCTTTTTCTTTTCATTTGGACCTCTAGGCAGGGTTATTTCTGAGGTCTAAATATCATAGCTTGCTCCCTTGCCCCCGGTGTACATATAAATTGTGTTCCCCTTAAGCTTTTTTTTCCTCCTGGTTTATTTTGTTTACTGTTGTATGTGCCTTTTTCAATGAAAAGCAAGTGATTTGTGCTAAAACTGCAACAGACAAAAAGTGCTGTAACTTAAACTGTTTCCTGACACCACTGCTATCTATGAGAGGTCTGCTGTAGTTAACCCCATGGTAAATATCTCCTGACAGACTGCAGGTGGTCAGGATTTTCACGATCCAACCCATTTCAATGTTGGGACTTGTCATTTGGGGCTCTATGAATTCTTCCCTTTTATCTGATAGTTGGTGGCAGGTTGAGTACATTTGGACATCTACATGTACAGGGCCACATATGGCCACAGGTATAATCAAAGGTGGAGAAACACAAGTTGCTCTTTCAGGGAGGCACAGAGGATAGATATTGTACAGAGAGAAAAAGGAAAAAAAAATTGTCACTTGTAGTATTATGCAGGCTGCCCATCTAAACCCATCATTGCCTGGCACCTACACACTAAGGGCAAGAATCCAGCCAACTTGTGAGTGGGCACCATGCCATTTGAGCAGATGGGCATGGAAGTCGGCAGCCAGTAGACCATGTATGTGCATCAACGGTGGGTGTTGAGAGCACGATTCCCAGAGGAGAATGTCCTAACAGCTGTCTGGCCTGAGCCAACATACTTACGACCAAGGAAAAGTGCCATCCTTCAATCCTGCTGAGTTGGATTAACCTTCAGAACTAAATCTGCTTTTTCAATAGCAGAAGGTGAGTTTGGGATCTCAAAAAAGCTCAAGGAATAAGTGAAGAAAGGAAACTGGAAAGATACAATTATTAGATATTGACTAAAGATGCTGAGGACATTCAATCTGCTTATTTTATGTATTTTAGTGAAAGTCTGTTAATTCTTAAAAGAGTATTGTTATTAAAAGCTTTGCCAGGCGGCACCTGTGGCTGAAGGAGTAGGGCACCGGCCCCATATACTGGAGGTGGTGGGTTCCAACCTATCCCCAGCAAAAAAAAAAAAAAAAAAACTTTGCCTCCCACAATGATTTGAGAAGTGACCTTTCAACACAAACAGACTATTTTCAGTGCGGTACTGCTTTGCTGCCTTTGCGTTAGGAAATGACAATGTATGAGGAAAGGTGTCCGTGGACTACAAACAGCGACAGGGGTAGGCACCTTCCCCAAACTTTACATACCATGGGTTAAACTTGATATATTGTGGATCCCAGCTTTCAAAAAAGGGAATTCCTTCAGTGATGGAAGATACACTTGAAGAAATAAGAAGTAAATTTAGCATTCCAATGTAAGCCCTTCCGGGCAAGGAAAGAAAAAACATTTTTTTTTTTTTGAAATTGAAAATAAAGTATTTTTCTAATTTCTAAGAATTTCCAGACAGTTAAATATCATGAATTAGATATTGGTTGCTTCTACCCAACATAGCCAAATGATGATTCGACAATGATTTGTTTCATATGACCAAAAATAATAGACCATTTAATCATTTTAATAATTCAGATTTTCAAATAATTTCTTTTTTTCCTTATATTGCTTTTTGATGAGATATTTATGAGATTATTTTCTTGGTTTTATTTTCTGTTGTCTTAAATCTTGTTACTTAAAATATAGCATATGACTGCAGTGTGGAGAAAAGTTCAGGTTGGCTCACGTGTTCTACATACTCATCTGTAATTTCTTGATATACCCCTAAACTAGTTACTTAACTAACAGAGTAATATCTATATTATAGGAAGTAAAAGATATGAATAAGTTATTTCATCTGGTAATAATAGGAATTATACTTGTGGCTTTGAAAAATATCATGATGCCTTATATCTCTTGGTGTATCATGATGCCTTATATCTCTTGCTATTAGTTGTAGCATGAGTAAAACAAAATGTTTGTTTATTTTGTTCCTTACTACAATGATTTAGAAATTCATGACTACATGGCTACACATAGGTGATTCTACAGAGAATAGAAACAAAGAAAACTAAAAATTAAGACAATATATAAATGCACTTTGCATGAGAGAAGTATAAAAAATATATCACCCAGGTATCCTGTGTTTTATGCCTCTGGTTGTTCTTAAGAGCCTATTTTAAGACTAAGATTATGTTATGTCCAGGATTCATATGAATACCAACTCTGAGAAAAAAATTTTTTTTTTCAATTTTTGGCTGGAGCCGGGTTTGAACCCGCCATCTCTGGTATATGGGCCGGCTCCCTACTCCTTTGAGCCACAGGCGCCACCAACTCTGAGAAAATTTTTGAAGATAAACTTTCCACTAAAATTATCCAAAAAAAAAATATAAGAGAATTAACGAAAGTACTATTTAGCAATAAACAAGGAAACGTATGTACTTTATAAAATTCATTTTTATTTCAATAGGAAAGTCATAAGACAGCCTTATTTTCTTCTTGGGAGAGCAAATATGTTTGGGACAAAATAAATCAGAGAAAGAACATTAAGGCTTTAGCATCATTCCCCACTTTGGGTATCTAGGAGACAGAAAATCTGCTTTAAGCTGAATTTAATTCAACTAGACTTATCCCAGGACTGAGAAGCTAGCAAGTACTGAAGGACAAGAAATAGTCAATGAATTTTAAAAATAATGATAAACTCTGGTACGTTCTCCAGAAGATTTTTGAATCATTTCCTTTAATTTTCTACAGGGAATAAGAGATAAAAATACAGTATTATATTTCTGACTGATGGTGCACTTAAAAGATTAGGGAAGAGCCAAAAAAAAAAAAAAAGAAGAAGAAGAAGAAAAAGTAGGAAAAGAAACTTTTGCTTATGGGTGCCGACCATAAATTAATCAGGACCAAAACAGAAGAATTAAAAAAAAATAGCAACTGTTTAGATTGATGTTTATTATTTTTAAACAACTAAATCACTGTGAGTATAAGAAATATTGGCCATGACTCCACTTTCCATAGGAAAAAAAAAAAAAGCTTCACTAACTTTCCTTAATTTCTGATTGTAATAACTTTAAGAAATAGAATTTGGCAAAACGAATGAAGATTTGAATTTAAGAATTGGGATACACCAAAAAAACTTTTGAGAAACTGTGAAGATAAAAACTATACTTAACCACAGATTTATTTCTGTTTTTCATCCAAGTATCCAGGGAGGTTGCTAATGGGAGGGATGTCTCAGAAAATGTACATGTCTGTGAAAATGTTGGAACAAACTAATGCTTTTCTTCAAGTGATTTTATTTCAATTCTAAGCCTCAAGATATAAAATTTCATCAAAAATGGTAATCTATTTAAAATAAGAGCTATGTGGAATGTTTCATGTTTATGTATAACTTTCATAGTAGACCCTCCTACACAAGGAAAATAATGTGCCCAAATTCTGTTATTTTTACAGTATGGAATATATCATGTCCTAATCCCACCCATCAGTTTCATTTTCTTTAAATAGATAAGAAATGAAAAAAGAATCAAGAAGAAATAAAGACACTTTGAAAAAAGTGACTTTTTAATTCCTCTTTTTGGAGGAAAAGATAACTGAGAAACTTAATTATGATGCATATTCTAATAAGAACAAAGAAGAATTTAAAGGAAAATATGTGTTATATATTCTGAATACTATATTCTTCCACTTTGCACAATTAGAAAGCTAAATACCTGGGGAGGAGGCAGGACAGAAGTGGAAGGAGAGAGAGTGGTGGGTGGTGACAAAGAAGGAAAAACACAGATTTTCAGCAATATTGGGTTCAGAAGAATCCAAGTCAGAAGACATTTATATTTCAATTTTTTTCAATGGTAACTACAAATCATTCCTTATTTAGAGGACATGATAATTCAATAGGAAGATGGCATCAAAAAAAAAAAAAGATTGCACTCACACACACACAAAAAAAGATGAGGCTTGACTGGTTTTTTCTTCCCAAAGGAAGGATTATCAGCAACTGAAGTATTTATTAGGAAGGCTCAGTTGCTGAACATACAGAATACTGTTATTGTTAAAAGTCACTTCAGATATAACCACGTCTAATGAAACTCTTAAGTGGCATTTCTAATAAATATGTCAAGAAATTTTCAATTGTCATGTCCTCTTTTTGCTAAAGTATTGGAAATAAATTGAGTGGTAGAAACTCATGAAATTGTCAAATGGAAATGGTAATATGGCATTGAAACAAACATTTCATAATTCATAAAAACTAAAAAAATAAATTAGGCTGTGAACACTTAAATAAGTAGTAGGCATACATACATGTCCACTTATGTTTAGAGGAAGGATCTATGTACTATTTAAAAACCTATGGAAACTAAAAGATATATATACGTAAAAATAATACTTAAAGCTTCCTCACGAGAAATGCTACCATAATTGACAGAAAATAATTTATTAAAATGAAGATGTATTAATTTACTGCTAACATTATTCCTGGTATTCGAGTTTTCAAAACTGAATTCAAAAATTAATTCACAATTCTTGCAAAGGTAAAAAGGACCAAACAATGGATACCCTCCTTTGCCAGCATTCTGAAACTTATCTAGAGGCAAACTGCAGAATAATGTAGGTTTTAGATGCAAGAAACATTTAAAAGTTCTGAGATTCTTGAGAAAGAATAGGAGTGTCCAAAATGAAGTACTTTTTGTGGTATTAGAAGCAGAAATATTTTGTAATATAAACAAATAAATATATCTCAAGCACCTATCATTAAAAATTACTGACATATGAGTATACTGAATATGAAATGTTTTCTGTCTAAAAATGAATGTCTCATAAGGACATCTAATGTCTTAAGCAAATGTGTGTCCCATAATAATTTGTAAAATTATCAGATCATAATAATAAACTACAGATGGATACTTATACAAGTACCATAAAATTATCTGTTGTTTTGATTTGCATTTCTCTGATGATTAAAGATGATGAGCATTTTTTCATATGTCTGAAGGCCGTGCGCCTGTCTTCTTCAGAGAAGTTTCTCTTCAAATCCCTTGCCCAGCCTGCGATGGGATCCCTTGTTTTTTTCTTGCTGATGCGTTTGAGTTCTCTGTGGATTCTGGTTATTAAACCTTTGTCAGAGATATACCCTGCAAATATCTTCTCCCATTCTGAGGGCTGTCTGCTTGCTCTGCTTACTGTGTTCTTAGCTGTGCAGAAGCTTTTTAGTTTGATCAAGTCCCAGTAGTGTATTTTTGAAGCTGCTTCAATTGCCCGGTTCTCCTCATGAAATACTCACCCAGACCAATTTCTTCAAGGGGTTTCCCTGCATTCTCCTCTAGTATTTTTATAGTTTCATGTCTTAAGTTTAAATCTTTAATCCAATGAGAGTCTATCTTAGTTAATGGTGAAAGGTGTGGGTCCAATTTCAGTCTTCTGCAGGTTGCCAGCCAGTTCACCCAGCACCATTTGTTAAATAGGGAATCTTTTCCCCACTGAATGTTTTATCATCTAACTCCAATGAGACTAGCCTATATCACAAAATCTCAAGACCAGAGATGTTGGCATGGATGTGGAGAAAAGGGAACACTTATGCACTGCTGGTGGGAATGCAAATTAATACATTCCTTTTGGAAAGATATATGGAGAACACTCAGAGATCTAAAAATAGATCTGCCATTCAATCCTGTAATTCCTCTGCTGGGCATATACCCAGAAGACCAAAAATCACAACATAACAAAGATATTTGTACCAGAATGTTTATTGCAGCCCAATTCATAATAGCTAAAAAATGGAAAAAGCCCAAGTGCCCATCGATCCACGAATGGATTAATAAATTGTGGTATATGTATACCATGGAATACTATGCAGCCTTAAAGAAAGATGGAGACTTTACCTCTTTCATGTTTACATGGATGGAGCTGGAACATATTCTTCTTAGTAAAGTATCCCAAGAATGGAAGAAAAAATACCCAATGTACACAGCCCTACTATGAAACTAATTTGGGACTCTCACATGAAAGCTATGACCCAGCTACAACTTAACAATAGGGGGAAGTGGGAAAGGGGGGGGTGGGTAGAGGGAGGGGAATCGGTGGGATCACACCTGTGGTGCATATTACAGGGGTATTTGCGAAACTTGGTAAATGTAGAATGTAAATGTTTTGGCACAGTAACTGAGATAACGCCGGAAAGGCAATGTTAACCACTGTGATAAAAATGTGTCAAATGGTTTATGAAGTGAGTGTATGATGCCCCATAATCATATCATTGTATACAGTTATGATTTAATAAAAAAAAAAGAATAAAACTGTAATAAAGAAAAAAAAATTATCTGTTGTATGTATTATGATATTGGAAAGCCTTTTCTTTCTTCAACTTACCTCATGAGATTTTTGTTAACCCCAAGTTTTCTTTATAATTATTATTTCAATTGAGTATATCATATAAAGACAGCCTGAAATATCTGAACTTCTCCTTCTATCTACGCCAGGCAATTAGCATTTTGAATCTAGAATTTATGACTGAGTCATAAATCTCAGTCAGCATAATCTGATTTGGAATGATCACGTATTTCTTGGCCTAATGCTTTACTGAGAAGAGCATTAAAGCAAAAGACAAGAGATGAAAGCTTTCGTTTTTCAACATCTTTATAACTTGGTTGAACATAATAGATCGGCTAGCTTATTGATTTAGGAATGATCAGTAATATATTTTCTCCTAAAGGAATATTAAGATGATTTATAACAGATTTGAAATCTGACATATATATTATATATAAAATTTTCATTAGATATTATAAATCTTAGCATAATGAGTCGTGATTAAGAGTAGTAAGTTCTGAATGTATAGCAATCTAAAATTAATTCCAATTTTTGAGAGGTTTAAATGTAAAATATATATTGTGTGTATGTGTATATCCCTGTCCACTGCTGAGAAGAAGGTGAAATATCAGTAGATAACAGGTATAAAGTTTGGGTCTCCAGAATCACTCCCATTAACAAACTATCCTGCTCTCAGTTTCCTTATGCATACTGCCTTTCATTTTGACATTATCTGAGGATCAACTATAGTTATCTTATTTGAGGTAATGAAAGCAGCTATAAAATTCTTGAAAATATAAGATGGCTCCAAGAAATAGAAGTTTATATTTCACTTATATGTCAGCTAGAAGGAAGTGGTCGGCAGAAACTCTCTCAGCAACTTTTCTTTAAAATTATTCCAAAATAAAAATTTACTAAAATAAAACAAAGTGAGCTTTCCTGGCCTATATTTGTCTTCCTCCATGTGGCATATCAGGGCTTAAAGTCCTTCTAATTACATCTTTATTCTTCCATAGGTCCTTGTTCAAAGTTTACTAACAGCCAGTATAGAAGGACAGAGAGCATGGAGGGAGAACCTCCCTGGTTAACAGCTGCGGCTCTGAGCAATCCATCCATCTGCCTCCTCGGAGGACAAATCTAACAGTCCCATCTAGTTGATTCAAGCTTCAATTTCAGAATCTCTGCTGATAAACAGCTCTCTCCATAAGGTCCAAGTCTCTTTGGAAGATTTAAATGATTTAGAATGTGAAATATGCCCCACCAAATTCACTAGACGATGATGGGGCAAGATCTAGGCAAATAAAACAAACAAAAACCACTCTCCTTTGTACGAATAAAGAAAGGAAAATCACTTTAGTCACTGGACTAGCACGATGATTAAATTCGGCTGGGCAGACCCTGTGAGATGTCTGCCCTGGAAGTAGGCCTTGTCCCTGGCTCTGCTTTCTGGGAGAACTCTCCATGTTCTCCAGGGTTTCTGGCTCCGCTTTCTAAGGCTCCATTATCCTATGGAATAGGGCGTGGAGGAGAATGATCTTGGATTCCTACTTCCTTCATCACCCAGTTTTTGACGGGTAAATATGGGGTTCCAGGATTGTGTGGAGCCATGGACTTTTTACGTCAGTCTTGTGTTTTGTTTTGCTTTTTAATATGGAACACTTTATGAATTTGTGTGTCATCCTTGTGCAGGGGCCATGCTAATCTTCTCTGTATTGTTCCAATTTTAGTACATGTGCTGCTGAAGCGAACACTCAGTCTTGTGTTCTTTCCGTAACATTGTTCCCTCAAAATCTTCATGGACATTGATTTAATTCCTTCAGTCACATGTGCCAGTGGCCAGAGCCAAAGACCGCAAAGTCCTTTTCTGTTTTTTCTTCAGATGTGGTACTCGGGCATACTTTTTTTTTTTTTTATTTTCACACTCATCTCCTCTCTCTCCTCAAACCTTCCCTCTATTTCCTTCCTTCCTCCCCAACCCAATGTGAACTACTAAATAGTATGGAAAGCTTCTGATGAAGTTAAAAACAGTGCAAGGTTTAAATATGAAATTCCTTCTTCTTTTTTTGTTTTAGATGTTTAAGATACTCCTTTAGGAAAAAAAATCTTTTATTTGTTCCTAAAGCACAAAAATCACAAAATGTTCCATTTTGTCCTACTAGATCACATGTCAACCTGAAAACACAGAGGTATAAACAATGATTTTTATGATGTTTAGAATCTGGTCAAAATTCAAAGTGCAGTGAGAATAGCTTGTCTCTACTCCACCGTGGTCTGGGCCTCTGCAGACGGGATGGGGTGGCACACTCAAAGTCTGAAAGAGGAAATCAATGCCCACGCCTGCTTTATTCTCATGCAATTGGTGGCAGGTGCTGGCTATCTGCCAGAAAACAGTGTGAGACACTTGGTGTGGCCACATTCCCTGGGGTGATCTGGGCTTTCTCGAACATGGTGACTATTTTTCAAGAATTAGGGTTCCAAAAGAGCAACAGAGAAATACATGTTTTTTGTTTTTTTTTTGCGCTGTCATCTGTGAAGTCATTTTTCGGTTGAAGCAGACATAAAGATCTGCCCAGATTCAAAATGAATGAACATAATGTTACCACTCGATGGAAAGGTTTTCAAGTACATGGCAAAAAGAGCATATGAATTTGATATATTTTTGCAGCCAGCTATCTTTGAGTATATTTTATTTAAATTAGTCAATGTCTAAAACATTTACTTCTTATTTTATATCTACTTTATTTTCTTTATTTATTTTTATTGTTAAATCGTAGCTGTGTACATTGGTGAATCAAGGGGTACAATGTGCAGGTTTCATATACAATCTGAAATATTCTCATCAAACTGTTCAACATAGCCTTCATGGCATTTTCTTAGTTACTGTATGTTGGCGTTTGTATTCTGCATTTAGTAAGTTTCGCCTCTACCCATTCTAAGATGCACCGTAGGTGTGGCCCCATCTATTACCCTCCCTTCACCAAAACCTTCCCCCCCCTTCCTTTTCCTTGGCCCTTTCCCCATAGTCTTGTGCTATAGTTGGGTTATAGTCTTCATGTGAAAGCTATAATTTAGCTTCATAGTAGAGCTGAGTACATTGGATACTTTTTCTTCCATTCCTGAGATACTTTGCTAAGAAGAATATGTTCCAGCTGCATCCATGTAATGAATCTGAATATGGCTACTTTCATGGGCACTCTTACTAAAGTATGTTGAATTAAAAATAAAGTCCGGGCACAGTGGCTCACACCTGTAATCCCAGCACTCTGGGAGGCTGAGACGCGTGGATTGCCTTGGCCTCCCAGAGTGCTCAAGCTCACAAGGTCGAGACCAGCCTGAGCCAGAGCAAGACTTCGTCTCTAAAAAATAGCTGGGCTCGGGTGGAGCCTGTGGCTCAAAGGAGTAGGGCGCCGGCCCCATATACCAGAGGTGGAGGGTTCAAACCTGGCCTTCAGCCAAAAACTGCAAAAAAAAAAAAAAAAAAGTCTGGACTTTGTGGCAGGCACCTGTAATCCCAGGTACTTGGGAGGCTGAGTCAAGACAATCACTTGAGCCCAAGAGTTTGAGGTTGCTTTGAGCTATGATGCCACGGCACTCTACCAAGGGTGACAAAGTGAGATTCTGTCTCTAATAATAATAATAAAATAATGTTAGATGTCAATATCTTGTAAATATATATATATATATATATATTTTTGGTTTTTGGCCGGGGCTGGGTTTGAACCCGCCACCTCTGGCATATGGGACCGGCGCCCTACTCCTTGAGCCACAGGCGCCACCCTCTTGTAAATATATTTACAGGTATCCCGACACAGAAGGAATCATTCACAGCATATCTTGAAGGATATCATTCCTCCACTGGAACAACTGGTAAGTGATTATTTCATTATTATTGACTTACTACTACAAAAAAAAATTACCCCCAAACTTAGCAACTTAAAATAGCATGCATTTATTATCTCAAGTATGGCTTAGTGGAATCCACCAGTTCAGTCTCTCAAAAGGTTACAATTAAGTGGTCAGACGGAACTGGGGTCAGATCTGAAGGTTTGACTGGAGAGTGTCTACTTTCCAGCTCACTTAGAAGAGCTTGATGGCAGGGTTCAGTTTTTCCAGGTTATTGGCCAAAGACTGCTCTCAATTCCTGGCCATGTGGGCTTCTCCAGTCTGACAGTTTTTCTTCAGGGCACGCATGCTCAGAAGGTAAGAGAAAGAGACAGCTAGCAAGATGAAAGTTGCAGTCTCTTGTAACATAATTATGAAATTAACATCTCATCAACCTTGCCACATTATTTTGATAAGAAACAAGTCACTAAATTCAGTCCACACTCATGGAAAGGGGAATTACATGAATAATAAAGTGCAGATTGTTGGGGGCCTACTGCAAATACTTACAGCTTTTTGTTTGTTGTTTAAGAAAAAAATTAATTCTTTGCCAGTAGACTCTGTAAGTCTGCTAGAGCAGAGCTTGTGTGTGTGTGTTGTATCCTAATGACTAGAAGAATGCCTGAAACATTGTAAATAGCATGAATAATGTACCAGAGATACATTAAAAACATATAAGCCCAACCTTCCTGACGTGTTATGATCCTTCTTTCTTTTAATGACCTTGTTTCTGACAAATACGAGATCCATATTCATACAGCTTGTCCTCACTGCAATATTCCACATTGGTCAACATGCTCTGAGTCCAAGAGGCCTTCAGAATACTACTCCACGATGACTTTATTCGTATCCATCTCCATGTCTGTTGTCTCTGAGCTGGCTTATCCTCAACACTCCAATTTTTTTCTTTTCTAAGTTCAATTTCTTATCTTTCTTTGCTTTGCTTCTCAATCCCTTCTCCTTTGCTTTTTCTAATTTTCCCCTCCCTTTATCTCTGGAGCCATCTCTATTTAGGCTTTTATCCCAATTGGTCCCCTCTTATCCAAGTCACTAATTGCCTCCCTATTGTTAAGTCCAACAGTAAATTCTTAGCTCTGTCCCTAATCTACTGCTTTGAGCATTTATCTCAATTGATAGCTGTCTTTTGGAAATATTTTTCTCATATGGCCACCAGTAAACTACTTTCTCATGGTTCTCCAATTAACTAAATGGTCACTTCTTTTCCATTTCGTTGGCTGATCCCTATTCACGGTGGAGCTCTGTTCTTCACTTTTTTTTCTTTCTCTCTATAGATGTTCCCTAGGACATCTCATTCAGAGTTATGGCTTTAGATATTATGTTATGCTAACCACTTCTAAGATCCCATTTCCAGCATGGACCACTGCCTTAAGCTCCAGTACTGTATACTATGGTGTTTTCACTCACATGTCTAATAGATGGGTGCATCAAAAGTCACCCCTAAAGTCACCATACACAGGAAAATGGGAAATCATAGCTAAATGGACCTTTATTTACAAAATATTCATCACAATATTTTATAAATAGGTGGCCAACTCATAGAGAATATTTTGTAAAATTTCATAATGACTATTTTGTAAATAAAGGTGCTTTTGGCTACAACTTCCCATTTTCCCTGAGTATGGTGACTTGAGGGATGACTTTTGGGATCTGTATATCTGAAATGTAGCATTTTTCCTCAAACCCATTCTGCCAGTTTCCTCTATTTCACAAGTTACCATCTCCATTCTTGCAGGTGCCTCAGCTAAAACTCTCACAGTCATCTTTCACTGCTGGCTTCTTTCAAAACAGAAACTTGAAGATCAAAGAACCCTGTTTGCTCCTGTTCACCCAGACCCAGTTCACGTCTCAACATCCTTACTCCATATCATCTGTCACATTCATTGAAATAGCTTCTGTAAAGGACTTCCTGCCTTCACCTTTTCTCCCTACTGTTTATTTCCAACACAGCAGCCAGAGTGATCTTGATAAAATGTAAATACATTATGTCCCTTGTCTTGGTTGGTTTAGTGCTATAATAGTGTATCACAGATAGCATGGCTTATAAACAACGAAAGTTCACTTTTCACAGTTTTGGAAGGTGACTGGGTTCTGGAGAAGGCTGTTTTCTGGGCTGCAGATTTCAAATCACTGATTTCTCTTCCTCTCACATGGCAGAAAAAGCAAGAGGGCTCTCTTGGGGACTCCTTTAAAAAGGTTCTAATCCCATTCATGAGACACCACCCTCAGCAACCCAATTATCTCTCAAAGGTCCAACCTTTGAATACCATCACCTTGGGGCTTACTATCTTGACCCATTAATTCTAGGAGGACAGAAATATTTAATCCATAACATCACTCCTTGATTCAAATCCTCTCTGGTTTCTAGTCTACCATGGGTAAAAGCTGAAAAATGTCTAGCAGTTTACTAAGCCCTGGAGGTTCCAGCTATCTCTCTGATCTCACCTTTCTCTTTTTTCTCTGGCTCATTGTGCTCCAACCAAGCTGCAGGCCATTCCACCTGTTAGGATGTTCCACCTGCCTTTTCCTCTGCCTGTTACAAAATAATTTATTTGATACCTGGAGATTTTTACACCTCATTTGTTTCCTTGCTTCACAACTCTGCTTTAGTATCATCTTTTTTATTTATTTCAGATTAATATCAGAGTACAAATGATTAGGTTACAGTGTTTGCATTTGTTAGGTAAAGTTCAAAAGTTCACGTCATAGTTGACCAGCACAGGGAGTGTGCCGTATACCCTTACATTGTGCCCTTTAGGTGAGACCACACCAACCCCCCTCCCTCCTTCCCCTTTACCTTCCCCCCCTCACTTGAATTTCTTTGTGTTTTTCTCTCATGTGGGAAGTAGTTGTTTATCTATTGGGTTCTTATTAGTATTGCATGCATTGGTTACTTGCTTTTCCATTTTTTGTATTTTACTGAGAAGAATGTTCTTCACTCCATCCAGGTAGATAACAAAGATTTAAAGTCTCCATCATTTTATGACTGAAAAGCATTCCGTGGTATACATAAACTACAGTTTATTAGTCCACTCTGAGTTAATGGGTCCTTGGGTTGATTCCATTTGATCCTGCAATCCCATTACTAGGTATCTACATGGAAGAAAAAAAATCATTTTACCATAAGGACATTTGTACTAGGATGTTCATTGCAGCTCAATTCACTTTTTTTATAGGTCTTCCCTAATCCCTCTTACAAAACAAATGAACAAACAAGAAACTCTACCATTTCCATTCACATTCATGTCTTCTGCTCTATAGACCTTCCAAGCATGTGGCACACTACACAATTTCTTTTTATTTGTTGGTCGTCCCCCTACAATGTTAATTCTATGAGGACAAGGACATTGTCTGCTATGTTTATTACTCTATTATGAGGATCACTAGCACATGGTAAAGAGCCATTAAATACACATTGGATGAATGCATAATGAAAGTTAATAACTTTTGTTTTCACTTGTCAGACCTAGGTCTATACTGTGTACTTTCATTTATCTTATCCTATGTCATCAAGCACTCATTAGTCATTTATTCTAGGATGTCTCAGTGTCATCAGCGTCTTCCCAAACTGCCTCCCTTGTCCATGGAGCCCATTTCTGTTAGTAGAAACATTTACCTAAGCTTAGAACACATTATCTTTGGGTCTTTGATTTCCCACATGACCCTACCTGTAAGTCGCCAAATTCTGGAGCAATTTCCTTTCAGTGCTTGTGGTGGCCACATGCTTCTTTGCACATAAAAGCCCTGGCCCAGGGCTTCTGATCTTACCTCCCATAGCCCTCCATGCCTCTACAATCCTGGGGAGTGATTTCAGACCAATCTTCTGTATATAGAATGTCCATCATTTCACTTTCCTTGTCAAAACTTTCAGCATCTCCCAGTTTTCTGCATCATCAGGTTTACAGACCTCTCTCATGGCCCCTGATTTATGTTATTTATTATCTGCTCTCAAATACGTACCCTCAAGTCAGGAATAGTAACGCTGTTAAGACGTGACTCTTACACTAAAGGAGCTTGGATTTTCCATGGTAATTATAGTCCCTTCATAACAGGACATGTTCAGACATTATTTTGTGTTGTTCACTCTTACTTAATGGGTAATAGACTCATTCCATGGCTAGACTTTCAATGCCTCAAAGTTAGAGACCATGACTTGTATTTTCTTTATTGTACTTACATTTATATTGCTTATGGCACCAGTGCTTGTTCAGGACAGACATATTTTTCACTTGATATAATAATAAGGTATTAAAGGTTTATTAAAATCATGTTGTTGATTGCAGACATTAATAAATATATGCATGATGTTTCTAGGGCAAGCTAACTTTTTCACTATAGTTAGATATTAACAATATCTTGTTTTGAAAATGAATTACATGGATCTCAACTTAGCATTTTCTCTGGAAAGTATTTCTCTGATTCCTCACATTTGAATTAGGTAACCCTTCCTCAGTCCATCTCCCAATTCCTGTGTAGTCTTGCCTCCATCCCAGCACCATCACTCTAAAATTGCCTATTTCTTTCTTTTTTTTTTTTTTTTTGAGACATAGTCTTACCTTGTTGTAGAGTGCCATAGCAACACAGCTCATAGCAGCCTCAAATTCTGTTGCTTCAGCCTCCTAAGTAGCTGGGACTACATGTATCCACCACAATGCCTGGCTATTTTTTTGGTCGTAGTTGTCATTGTTGTTTTAATTGGCCCAGGCTGGGCTTGAACTCTCCAGCCTCCGGGTATGTGGCTGGCGCCCTAATCAATGAGTCTTCTTTTGGAGCTTTAAACTATTGGAAGGGAGGTCTGTGCCTCAGTCATTATTTCACTCTTAGGACATTGTATAAAACATGACACATTGAAGCTGTCTAACAAGTAAGAAAATAGGTACTTCATTTGCTCTGTAATTTTGCATATAACTGTGTTACACAGTAAATAAAGTACATACACACAATTATTTAAGAGCTAAATTTCATAAGAATAGTACATGCAAAGTTTGCTCTGCTGTATTAGATGAATCATGGGAAAAACTGGACTGAAAATGAGCCTCAGATTGTGTACCTGTGTGTGTGTAAATACATATGAACTATATTTCAGCAATGCCTTAAGCTGTCCTATTTTGCATAAAGTATAATTTTGAAATTTTAAAATCCAAATTATGGTTGTTCTTTAAATGTAAGTAGTAACTACTATGTAATTTTTAATTGTGCACCTCTTATGCCAGTATATTAAGCATAGGCTGATATTAGAGGAACCATTACATACAGTATTGAAAAATAGTTTTCTTTCTTTTTATTATTATTAAATCATAACTGTGTAAATTAATGTGATCATGGGGCACCATACACTGGTTTTATAGACCGTTTGACACATTTTCATCACACTGGTTAACATAGCCTTCCTGGCATTTTCTTAGTTATTGTGTTAAGATATTTACATTCCACATTTACTAAGTTTCAAATATACCCTTGTAAGATGCACCACTGGTGTAATCCCACCAATCCCCTTACCTCTACCCACCTCCCCCCTCCCTCCTCTCCCTTTCCCCCTTCCCCCTATTCTTAGGTTGTAACTGGGTTATAGCTTACATGTGAAAGCCATAAATTAGTTTCATAGTAGGGCTGAGTACATTGGATACTTTTTCTTCCATTCTTGAGATACTTTACTAAGAAGAATATGTTCCATCTCCATCCATGTAAACATTAAAGAGGCAAAGTCTCCATCTTTCTTTAAGGCTGCATAATATTCCATGGTGTACATATACCACAATTTATTAATCCATTCATGGATCGATGGGCACTTGGGCTTTTTCCATGACTTAGCAATTATGAATTGGGCTGCAATGAACATTCTGGTACAAATATCTTTGTTATGTTGTGATTTTTGGTCTTCTGGGTATATGCCTAGTGGAGGAATTATAGGATTGAACGGCAGATCTATTTTTAGATCTCTAAGTGTTCTCCAAACTTCTTTCCAAAAAGAATGTAATTTGCCTTCCAACCAGCAGTGTAGAAGTGTTCCCTTTTCTCCACAACCACGCCAACATCTCTGGTCTTGGGATTTGGTGATGTGGGCTAATGTTACTGGAGTTAGATGATATCTCAAAGTAGTTTTGATTTGTGTTTCTCTGATGATTAGGGATGATGAGCATTTTTTCATGTCTGTAGGCCATGTGCCTGTCTCCTTCAGAGAAGTTTCTCTTCAAGTCCCTACCCAGCCTGCGATGGGATCACTTGTTCTTTTCTTGCTTATACATTTGAGTTCTCTGTGGATTCTGCTTATTAAACCTTTGTCAGAGACATTACCTGCAAATATCTTCTCCCATTCTGAGGGCTGTTTGCTTGCTTTACTTACTGTGTTCTTGGCTGTGAAGAAACTTTTAAGTTTGATCAGGTCCCAGTAGTGTATTTTTGAAGCTGCTTTAATTGCCCGGGGGGTTCTCCTCATAAAATATTCACCTAGACCAATTTCTTCAAGAGTTTTCCCTGTACTCTCTTCTAGTTTTTATGGTTTCATGTCTTAAGTTTAAATCTTTAATCCAGTGAGAGTCTACCTTAGTTAATGGTGAAAGGTGTGGGTCCAATTTCAGTCTTCTACGGGTTGCCAGCCAGTTCACCCAGCACCATTTGTTAAATAGGGAATCTTTTCCCCACTGAATGTTTTCGATTGGCTTGTCAAAGATCAAATAACAATAAGTAGCTGGATTCATCTCTTGGTTCTCTATTCTGTTCCAGACATCTACTTCTCTGTTTTTGTGTCAGTACCATGCTGTTTTGATCACTATCGATTTATAGTATAGTCTGAGGTCTGGTAGCATGATTTCTCCTGCTTTGTTTTTATTTCTGAGTAATGTCTTGGCTATTCGAAGTTTTTTCTGATTGCATATCAAACAAAGTATTATTTTTTCAAGATCTTTAAACTATGACAGTGGAGCTTTAATAGGGATTGCATTAAAATTGTATATTACTTTGGGTAGTATGGACATTTTAACAATGTTGATTCTTCCCAGCCAAGAGCATGGTATGTTTTTCCATTTGTTAACATTTTCAGCTATTTCTTTTCTTAGAATTTCATAGTTCTCTTTATAGAGATCTTTCATGTCCTTTGTTAGATAAACTCCCAAATATTTCATCTTCTTTGGGACTACTGTGAATGGAATAGAGTCCTTAACTGTTTTTTCAGTTTGACTATTGTTGGTGTATATAAAGGCTACCGATTTATGAATGTTGATTTTGTAACCTGAGACGCTGCTGTATTCCTTGATCACTTCTAAGAGTTTTGTAGTAGAATCCCTGGTGTTTTTCAGATACACAATCATATTGTCTGCAAAGAGTGAAAGTTTGATCTCTTCTGACCCTATATGGATACCCTCGATCGCCTTTTCTTCCCTAATTGTGGTGGGAAAAACTTCCATTACAATGTTAAAGAGCAGTGGAGACAATGGGCAGCCTTGTCTGGTTCTGATCTGAGTGGAAATGATTTCAATTTAACTCCATTCAATATGATATTGGCTGTGGGTTTGCTGTAGATGGTCTCTATCAGTTTAAGAAATATCCCTTCTATACCAATTTTTCTTAAGTGTTCTGATCATAAAGGGATGCTGGATATTATCAAAAGCTATTTCTGGATCAATTGAGAGAATCATATGGTCTTTGGTTTTTAATTTGTTTATGTGCTGAATAATACTTATAGATTTATGTATATTGAACCAGCTTTGAGACCCTGGGATAAAACCAACTTGGTCATGATGTATAATTTGTTTGATGTTTTGCTGGATTCTGTTTGTTAGGATCTTGTTGAATATTTTTGCATCTATATTCATGAGTGATATTGGTCTATAATTTTCTTTTCCTGTTGGGTCTTTTCCTGGTTTGGGGATCAGGGTGATGTTTGCTTCATAGAACATGTTGGGTAGTCTTCCTTCTTTTTCTACATTTTGGAACAGGTTGAGTAATATAGATACTAATTCCTTTTTACAGGTTTGGTAGAATTCTGATGTGAAGCTGTCTGGTCCTGGGCTTTTCTTTTTAGGGAGATTTTGTATGGTGATACTATTTCAGAACTTGATATGGGCCTGTTCAAAATTTCCCACTTGATTCTGGCTAAGTCTTGGAAGGTGATCTACTTCCAAGTATTGGTCAATTTCTTTCAGATTTTCATATTTCTGAGAATAAATTTTCTTTAATATTCATTAAGGATTTTTTGAATTTCTGAGGAGTCTGTTGTTATTTCGTCTTTGTCATTTCTGATTGATGAGATTAGAGATTTTACTCTTTTTTTCCTGGTTAGGTTAGCCAAAGGTTTATCTATTTTTTTGAGCTTTTCAAAAAAAACAACTTTTTGATTTATTTTTCTGTTGTATAATTCTTTTGTTTTCAATTTCATTTAATTCTGCTCTAGTTTTGGTTATTTCTTTTCTTCTACTGAGTTTGGGGTTGGAATGTTCTTCCTTTTCCAGTTGCTTGAATGTCCCATTAAGTTGTTAACTTCCTCTCTTTCCGTTCTCTTGAGGAAGGCTTGCAGTGCTATAAATTTCCCTCTTAGGACTGCCTTTGCGGTATCCCAGAGGTTCTGATAATTCCTGTCTTCATTGTCCTTTTGGTCCAAAAATTTGGCAATTTCCTTCTTAATCTCATCTCTGACCCAGCTATCATTCAGCATAAGGTTATTTAACGTCCATGTTTTTGTATGAGTATGCAGATTTCTGTTGTTACTGAGCTCAACTTTTATTCCATGGTGGTCCAAGAAGATGCATGGAATAATTTCTATTCCTTTAAATTTACTGAGGTTAGACTTGTGACCTAAGATGTGATCAATTTTGGAGTATGTTCTGTGGGCTGATGAGAAGTATGTGTATTCAGTTTTGTTGGGATGAAATGTTCTATAGATGTCTGCTAAATACAAATGTTGGATGGTTAGGTTTAAATCTAAAATTTCCTTGGTCAGCTTCTTTTTGGAGGATTGATCCAACACTGTCAAAGGAGTGTTGAAATCTCCAACTATTATGGAGCGGGAGGAAATCAAGTTGCTCATGTCTGTTAGAGTTTCTCTTATAAATTGAGGTGCATTCTGGTTGGGTGCATAAATATTAATAATTGAAATCTCATCATATTGAATATTACCCTTAACAAATACGCAGTGACAATTCTTATTCTTCCTTACTTTTGTTGGTTTAAAGCCTATTGTATCTGCAAATAGAATTGCAACACCTGCTTTTTTCTGATTACCATTTGCCTGAAATATGGATGACCATCCTTTCACCCTGACACTTTATTTATCTTTTAAGGTAAGATGTGACTCTTGTATGCAGCAAATATCTGGCCTGATATCCAGTCAGCTAACCTGTGCCTCTTTAGCGGACAGTTTAAGCCGTTCACATTAATGGAGAATATTGATAAGTCTTGTAGAATTTTGGGTATTGAGTTTTTCGAATGTCCAGTGGACATTTTTAATTTTTTCGCCACTGTGGTAGTTGGAGTTTGATCAAGAGTTTCTGAGTGAGTTTACTTTTGTGGTAGAGGATTAGGCTGGTCATTATGGAGGATAGGTCTGAGAATATCCTAAAGAGCTGGTTTGGTTGTGGCAAATTTTCTCAACATATGAATGTCTTTAAAGTATTTAATTTCTCCATCATAAATGAAACTCAGTTTAGCTGGATTCAGGATCAGGGGTTGAAAGTTATTTTGCTTTAGAATATTAAAAGTCAATGACCATCCTCTTCTGGCTTGAAAAGTTTTAGCAGAAAGATCAGCAATCATTCAAATATTCTTCCCTTTGTAGGTAATGGATTCCTTACTTCTGGCTGCTTTCAGAATTTTCTCCTTCATATTAACTTTAGTGAAGTTAATTATGATATGCCTACGGGATGTCTTATTCAGATTGAGTTGTGCTGGGGTTCTGAAACTGTCTGCTATCTGAATTTCAGAATCTCTTGGCATGTCTGGAAAATTCTCTTTCATAATTTTATGGAGAAGGGCGTCTGTGCCTTGTGAGGCCACTTCATCACTTTCAGGGATTCCAATGAGGTGGATATTCACCTTCTTCGAATTATGCCAGAGCTCTGTGAGAGAATGATCCACTTTTGCTCTCCATTTCTCTTCCTCTTTGAGAGTTTGGGAGCATTCAAAGGCTTTGTCTTCAATGTCAGAAATCCTTTCTTCTGCTTGCTCCACTCTGTTACTGAGGGATTCTACTGTATTTTTCAGATCTTTGAGGGTTGCAAATTCTTGCTTCAGTGTGTCAAAATCTTTGGTGTTTTTATCTTTAAATTCGTTAAATTCTTGAGACAATTTTTGAATTTCTCCTCAAATTTCTAATTCCAACATTTGAATTGCTCTTCAAATTTCTATCTCCAAATTTTCCTCTATTCTATTAATCTTGTTTGCAATCTAAATTCTGAATTTGATTTCTGACATCTTGGCCAGCTCTTTATGAATGGGGTCTTCAGTTACATCTGCCATATCTTTTCTTGGGGGGAGTGGGGGTTGATCTCTGCTGGTTATTCATGTTACCAGAGTTTTTCCACTGATTCCGCTCCACAATTGTTTTACACTGTTTGATTTTTCCCCTGGAGCTTTGTCAAAGACCTGTACAGTGCTATGGCCTGAGAAACTGGGGACCTGTTTGGTGTGGTGGGGCTAAGTGGTTCTGTCTTGTTTTCAGCTGGTCTCTGTTCGACCCTAGTGAAACAGTTACTCTGGGATGAAGTCTCAGCTGTGGAGAAATACCAGCAATTAAGTCACCCTGCCCCCCACAGGCAACAATTGGAAAAGGAAAGTCAAACCTTCCTACAACCACACACCCAGGGCACCACCTGAATAGTCCTTGGGCAACTGGCTCAGTTCAAAAGGTCCAAATCAATTGTTTCAGTCAGCCCCTGTCTCAGGTGGGAGAGTTTAGAAATTCTCTGGCAACTGGTTCACAGGTGTCTGGTGATACTCAGATATGGCTTGCTCCAGTGCTCCATGGAGTCAGGAGGACCCACCCAGCAAATAGATCAGTCTGGGAAGGTTGATGGCTCCTTCCCCACCTTGTACCTCTGTCACACCCAGTCACTGATAGCCCCTCAGGGCTATGAAGCAGTTGCCTGTAGTGAACAGGTACTCCAAGGGCTTGCACCTACCTGAATCACAAGAAAATCTGTTTCTGCTCAGCCAGGCTGCTGCGCTCTGCCTCTATCTAGCAGGGGAGGTGAGGCCTGACAACCTTGGGCACTTAATGGAGGCTGGGGGGTGTTCACTCAGTTCCAGCCCCACCTCTGGTTTATGTTACTGACAGAACAGAACAGAACAACTTTGCAGGAATTTGTTTCTGTCCCTGCTGAATTCCCCTACAGAAGAGAAGCTGTTTTGAGTTCCCAGACCTTGTGCCTCAGGCCCTGTCTTTGCTCCTGCAGGTTCATGTTCAGTTACCTGTCAGTTCTAGCCTTCTGTCTTCCTCTGTCTATAGGCTGATGATCCCCTGAAGGCTGGGTGCTCTTAGGCTCAGTAACATGGTCCTCTGGGTCAACCCTGCCCTGGGAACTTCCTGGCTCTGCCCGTGTGTTTCCAGTCCTCGTGCTCCACCCAGGCCGGTACCGCCTCAGGCAAACCCTTTACTCATGGGGCCTGCGTTTCTGTTTCCTTTGTGGTTCCCACCTGAGTAGATACCCAGCCTTCTCTGGTTGCCCAGGGAGACAGGGGGTGTGGTTTCAGAATATCTGGGAATGAGCCCTATTGTTGCCAAAAGACGGCTGCTGGTCTGTGCCTCAGGGCACCGCTGCTCCAGAGCGGTTTCCTCTCAACTGACCATCCTCTCCTCACTCCCGTGCTGCAGAGTCAGCACTGACCAGCTGCAGTTTAGGCCCTATCCACACCCCTTGAGAAATCACCCAAGAATCTGTACTCCTGGTGGACAGGCCTCCAGACCTCAGAGTGAGAGTGGAAGGGCTTGCTGGGAGCTCAGAGTTGCCAGTAGAGAATATATACAGTTTTATACAGTTTTATGCCTGGCAGGAGAATGCTGTGGCACCCTAGAAGGTGAGGTAGGTCCAGTTTATAGAGGGTCTCTCCCGTGGAATGTAGTGGGAGGACCATTGAACTCTGCTCATTTGTTTCTGGGGCACTCTGAGCCATTCTCAAGGGGGAGGGGACTCCTGTCCACTTGGTGATGGACTTTGTACCTTTTGTTTGTATCCTTGGGGTCGCAGCTCGCCTCAGCAGGGTGGATGTGTGTTCTTCAACCTTCTCTCTTGGTGCAGCTCTAATCCACCAGGTTACTTGCTAAATTTCTGACCTTTAACTCTCCTTCTGGATGGGAACCTCTGTGGAAAGCTGGC
>NC_069789.1:0-2500 GCF_027406575.1 Nycticebus coucang
ACCCTAACCCTAACCCTAACCCTAACCCTAACCCTAACCCTAACCCTAACCCTAACCCTAACCCTAACCCTAACCCTAACCCTAACCCTAACCCTAACCCTAACCCTAACCCTAACCCTAACCCTAACCCTAACCCTAACCCTAACCCTAACCCTAACCCTAACCCTAACCCTAACCCTAACCCTAACCCTAACCCTAACCCTAACCCTAACCCTAACCCTAACCCTAACCCTAACCCTAACCCTAACCCTAACCCTAACCCTAACCCTAACCCTAACCCTAACCCTAACCCTAACCCTAACCCTAACCCTAACCCTAACCCTAACCCTAACCCTAACCCTAACCCTAACCCTAACCCTAACCCTAACCCTAACCCTAACCCTAACCCTAACCCTAACCCTAACCCTAACCCTAACCCTAACCCTAACCCTAACCCTAACCCTAACCCTAACCCTAACCCTAACCCTAACCCTAACCCTAACCCTAACCCTAACCCTAACCCTAACCCTAACCCTAACCCTAACCCTAACCCTAACCCTAAACCCTAACCCTAACCCTAACCCTAACCCTAACCCTAACCTAACCCTAACCCTAACCCTAACCCTAACCCTAACCTAACCCTAACCCTAACCCTAACCCTAACCCTAACCCTAACCCTAACCCTAACCCTAACCCTAACCCTAACCCTAACCCTAACCCTAACCCTAACCCTAACCCTAACCCTAACCCTAACCCTAACCCTAACCCTAACCCTAACCCTAACCCTAACCCTAACCCTAACCCTAACCCTAACCCTAACCCTAACCCTAACCCTAACCCTAACCCTAACCCTAACCTAACCCTAACCCTAACCCTAACCCTAACCCTAACCCTAACCCTAACCCTAACCCTAACCCTAACCCTAACCCTAACCCTAACCCTAACCCTAACCCTAACCCTAACCCTAACCCTAACCCTAACCCTAACCCTAACCCTAACCCTAACCCTAACCCTAACCCTAACCCTAACCCTAACCCTAACCCTAACCCTAACCCTAACCCTAACCCTAACCCTAACCCTAACCCTAACCCTAACCCTAACCCTAACCCTAACCTAACCCTAACCCTAACCCTAACCCTAACCCTAACCCTAACCCTAACCCTAACCCTAACCTAACCCTAACCCTAACCCTAACCCTAACCCTAACCCTAACCCTAACCCTAACCCTAACCCTAACCCTAACCCTAACCCTAACCCTAACCCTAACCCTAACCCTAACCCTAACCCTAACCCTAACCCTAACCCTAACCCTAACCCTAACCCTAACCCTAACCTAACCCTAACCCTAACCCTAACCCTAACCCTAACCCTAACCCTAACCCTAACCCTAACCCTAACCCTAACCCTAACCCTAACCCTAACCCTAACCCTAACCCTAACCCTAACCCTAACCCTAACCCTAACCTAACCCTAACCCTAACCCTAACCCCTAACCCTAACCCTAACCCTAACCCTAACCCTAACCCTAACCCTAACCCTAACCCTAACCCTAACCCTAACCCTAACCCTAACCCTAACCCTAACCCTAACCCTAACCCTAACCCTAACCCTAACCCTAACCCTAACCCTAACCCTAACCCTAACCCTAACCCTAACCCTAACCCTAACCCTAACCCTAACCCTAACCCTAACCCTAACCCTAACCTAACCTAACCCTAACCCTAACCCTAACCCTAACCCTAACCCTAACCCTAACCCTAACCCTAACCCTAACCCTAACCCTAACCCTAACCCTAACCCTAACCCTAACCCTAACCCTAACCCTAACCCTAACCCTAACCCTAACCCTAACCCTAACCCTAACCCTAACCCTAACCTAACCCTAACCCTAACCCTAACCCTAACCCTAACCCTAACCCTAACCCTAACCCTAACCCTAACCCTAACCCTAACCCTAACCCTAACCCTAACCCTAACCCTAACCCTAACCCTAACCCTAACCCTAACCTAACCCTAACCCTAACCCTAACCCTAACCCTAACCCTAACCCTAACCCTAACCCTAACCCTAACCCTAACCCTAACCCTAACCCTAACCCTAACCCTAACCCTAACCCTAACCCTAACCTAACCCTAACCCTAACCCTAACCCTAACCCTAACCCTAACCCTAACCCTAACCCTAACCCTAACCCTAACCCTAACCCTAACCCTAACCCTAACCCTAACCCTAACCTAACCCTAACCCTAACCCTAACCCTAACCCTAACCCTAACCCTAACCCTAACCCTAACCCTAACCCTAACCCTAACCCTAACCCTAACCCTAACCCTAACCCTAACCCTAACCCTAACCCTAACCCTAACCCTACCCTAACCCTAACCCTAACCCTAACCCTAACCCTAACCCTAACCCTAACCCTAACCCTAACCTAACCCTAACCCTAACCCTAACCCTAACCCTAACCCTAACCCTAACCCTAACCCTAACCCTAACCCTAACCCTAACCCTAACCCTAACCCT